>NW_024061951.1:0-170297 GCF_006381635.1 Hibiscus syriacus | reverse complement strand
CTTGATGTGTAGGTCCAAAGTTGTTATATTTACATGGGAGCTACTATTATTGCTAATTTAGTATTATGTTATTTTATTAGTTTAGTTTATTATTAATTACTAGATATAGACATATAGTTAGGAATATAAGTTGATCTTTAGGGTTTATTTGTAGCCCTATTTAATAAGCTGGAAAATAGCTATACAGCCGCTTATTTCGTATGAATTTTTTTTTCTTTTTTTTTCACTGAGTTTCAATTTGTGTAGGGTCCAACTTCTACCTTACTCGTTTTCAGCCTAAGTTCTCTCAATTTGTTGTTATTTTCTCAAAGCCACACCAATTTTAGTATCAAAGGCCAACTGAATCCTAGGGTTTATAGTAAGAAACAGAATTGGCTGCATTATGATGAGCGGTTGATTGTTGTGTGCCATTAATGTTAGGCCGTGATAGGAACCGGTGGTAACCCGGTGGAGATTCCAGAAGATGCCAACAACCTATTTGACACTTTGGAAGGTAGTCTTTGCCATGAATCTGCTTATGGTGAGGAAGAAAACCTCTTTCATAACGTTGGACTTGCAAATTGTGCAATACAGGTGGATTGGAGGAGCGATTGGTGCATTTCCCGGAGTTAAATGCACAGTGGAATTAGGACCAAGGATTTCTGGTTTTCATGAAGAAGCATTTGGAGGATTACTTAGATTTGGAAGTTCTCTTGGAGAATTGTTTGAGTTGAAACCTATGGTGGAGGTTATGAGGTCTTGTTTATTTTATATTTAGTCTTATTAGTTACTAGACTATAGATAGGTTAGCTATGATTATAAGTTAGATTTAGGGTTTAAATCTATGGTTTAAATTAAAAAGTTAATTTGTAACCTAGTATAAATAGTTATAATTTAGCTTTACAGCCACGTCATCATTTCTTTTGAATTGATAGACTTAAGAAACTGGCCGGTTTTTATAACCGATGTTGTATCATTTTTACTATTAAAGGTACAATTAATGAAAGAAAATAAAAGAAATGCAGGAGCTTCAGAGTCAAGTAGCCTTTTTTTTTTTGGCAACTATTGCCTTACAAATACACGTTGCACCAAGCTTACGCTTTATCAAATGTGTCTCTCCTAAAATGGTGAGACACTTCTATTGTCTAGCGCGCACCTGGAAACACTGATTCCCATTTTTCCTTAAGTCTGTGATAAGCATGGCTAGTGAATTCAGGAAGGGTTTGAAGCCGCTTTAGGGAACTTTCCCAATCACATTTTCAAGCCAATCTGTATAATGAAGATAATTCTTGATAAAATTATTCCAGAGAAAAGTTAGTGGTTACTTATATGAGGCGCACTTGAGATGAATTACATTATGTAAATATTCTTGCAAGTTGGTGTTATTGAGTGACCTTGACCAAAGTTTTGTTTCCTTTGTGTGTCTAATGGAAGAAGAAACACATGCGATACTTCTGGTTAGGAGTGTCTGCTTTCAAGTGCTTATGATACTGACAGTGGAATGACCAATGGTTGCATAAGTTCAAGTACATTATTCAGCTAGTTTTGGCAGATTGGTTGGACTCATGAATTGTTTGGATTGCTCCCTCTTATCTGTTGTTTTTTTTTTTGTAAATATTGTAAGTAAATATTTGGTTTACCTAGTTATAAGGCTGACTATAGATAGCTTGATTTTAGTACATAGCTTGATTTTATTTGATTCTTTGGTTTCAGTAGATGTGTATATAAATACACTCTCTTTAAGGTATACAGAGAAAGATCTGGTGTCATAACCGGTTTTGTCCTCCTCCTAGTCAATTTGTCTTCATTTTTCTTGATTTCATGGTCTGTTATGGGCCGAATCTATGTTAGGAAAGGCCATTAATTTTGCTTCTGTAATTAAGGCTCATGTTGCTATTTTGTTTCTTTTCTTACTATTTATGATCACAATTTTATTTCAGTTAATTTATGTCATTTGTAGAATAGGTTTCCTAACTAAGATTGGACCTTATTTAAAGGGACGTATGGAATAATAAACCCTAAGCCGAATGTCTCAATCAAAACCCTAAAGAAATATTGATATCTCTATAACAAGTCCGGAGATTTTAATCTCCCTTTCGATGAACTGAGAGGTATCGGTCTTACTTTGATGAGCTGGACTATCAATCCCAAATACATGACCATATTATGGTCATTCATTTTTTTCACTTTGCTAACAGGAATAAAACATACAGTATTACAAATTTATTTTGAAATATGTTGAACAATTACATTTGGCCACAAGAGTGAATGATATAACCTCAAATGTGCATACCAATCTCCTGATTTGGTCTACTTTTTCACCCAATATGTTTTTTTGGGTCATAGATGCATTTTCCCAGCATTTGTTAGTTATCTAGTCAAAGCTGGTTTAAAGGAGCAATATGGGTTTAAGTAAACGGATCAAAAAGAGCATCTTAGTAGTTATGAGTAATGTAACAGCATATTTAAGGAATGCACTATCATGGAGTGTGATTTTTTCCTTTGCCTAGTTACATCACGTTAATGCTTGTCTAGTTAGGAATGGGTTACGAAACATCCTGCTGACCTTCCAATGTGCATGATCTTTCCAAGCAGCCAATTTCTGAGGTTGCTTACTCTTATTTTATGGTTTCATTTTCTAAATTGTATATTAATTTCTTTGAAAAAGTGATTTCATTTGTTTTGAATGTTGATATGGTTTATGTTTTCATTTTCATTGCCAGGCAAATCCAACTGACCCCGGGACGTTTCCCTTTACATTGCTTGGAAACAAGATAGATATAGATGGCGGTAATAGTTGAGTGGTAAGGTTATATGATATATACACTTCCTAACTTTCTTTTGTCCTCACACCTCAGCCTAAAAGGTGATGTTTTGAGTCATGTAGGTCTCCGAGAAGAAAGCAAAAGACTGGTGTGCTTCAAAAGGAAACATGCCTTACTTTGAAACATCAGCAAAAGAAGATATCAATGTTGATGCAGCATTCCTTTGTATTGCCAAAACTGCTAGCAAATGAGCGAGAGCAGGACATGTAAGTTTGTTTATCTTGAACTATATTCCCTGGTTGTAGCGAATAGTGAATTTTCCAATTACATTAGTATTGTTCTGACATGGAATTGTTGAAAAAGATGCACTGTTTCATCAATAACCGCAGATTTCGAGATAATTATCATCTTGCCTTGCATTTATACTGCACAGCTATGATCATTAGCTTTTGGGACGTTATAACTGTTAGGCAAGAGGACGATGTTTCCAAGGAATATGTCATCAACACTCGAAAACGAAAAACAGAAACATTTCAACACGACTTGTTATAGTTTGGACTACGTTAATGGTATATCCTTGGAAACATCATCTTTCTGCGACATTAAAAAAATACTGGGTCTATGATGTTTCTAGAATTATGCAGAATGAACAGTTTCTTCTTCCACTTTCACCTTAAAAAATTACTGGGTCTATGTGTCTACCTATTTTTGTGTAGATGGTTTTAACATTTAAGATTGACGGGGAGGCTACGCAATTTATGTCTCTTTATAACTGACATCTCATTTGTGTATGATTGCAGATATTTCCAGGGCATCCCAGAGGCTGTGACCGAGACAGAACAAAGAGGTGGTTGTGCATGTTGATTACCAGCAAAATTCGTTTTTATTTTGGTTGTTCGATGCGTCTCTTTGTTCTTGGTTGCTCAATGCGTCTTTTATTTTGGTTCCAATGATTCTTATCCATTTTTTTTAACACAGTGTATTCTAAATTCCCTTGATTGAAGCATTATTTGCCACTTGTTTTATTTTGGCAAGGAGGAACTTTAAGGACTGAATTTGCAGTGCTTAATAAGTTTAACTTCTAATATTCAAATGAAAAAAAAAAAAAAAACATTTATTACTGTTACACTCTTTTCTTGTTGGTTAGTAGAGAGAGAGAGAGAGAGAGAGAGAGAGAGAGAGTGGGCTTTGTCCCTGTTTCTGCTATTTTTGTATGAGCTTAGGTGTTATATTTCCTGCATAAGGGCTGTTAACTTTAATTACAATGTTATTGCCTTTTCCTTAATAAGCTTTATTTATCTTGTTGAGGTATGAGAAAGAAAGAGAAGAAAGGGGGTAGACTAGAAATTTTACAAGCACGCCAAACGGGAATTTGTACATGGAGCATAATATGAGTGACAACTCAATTCTACAAATTGTACACAACCATAAAATACTGAATAAATCTGTGTAAAACCACTGAATCCAATAAGCTCTTAGAACCAAGCAATATTAGCCAACTTGTACCAACGACATTGAACTCAGCGTTAATATGGATCAAATTTGTAAGAATTGTGCATTTATTTTAGAAACTCTTATTATTTCAAGAGGAAATTATTGTTGGTAATGAGATATTATCCTTTTAGGAGAATTGTGTATTAGTTAAGAAATTCTCTTCATTTTAGGGAAAACTATTGTTGGTTGCTAGAAGAATCCTTTCAAATTAAATTTGGGAATTCTTTCTTAAAAACATCATCGTCGGCGATAACTATTTTGTGAAATGTGAATTAATCGCTTTTCGATAATGTGTTTGATTTAAATAATATTTTTAAATTATATATTTTTTTATAAATCATTCATTTTGATCCTTTTTAATAATATGTAATGATTATAAAATAATATTTATTTGAACTCTTTTTAAATTATTGACAACACACATCTTATAAATGTAAGTACTCATACTCGGATCATTTAAAGAAAACAACATTCCCTTTCACTTCTAAGTTCATATTGATATAAAATTAATTTTATTATTATATTTTTAGTTAAGAATAAATAATATAGACAAGATCGGTGGAGCCCAAGGCTTTATTTTTTTAAACCACTCGACATAATCAATGAACATCTTTATTACAAATAAAAATAAACTCGTATATTAACTATATTAATAATACATATAACTGTTTTTTTATACATTAACAAAATATTGAAATCTAAAATCTAGATAATGAAATGAAACGAGTTTTATAAATTTTCATATAAATATTTTTCAAATTTAATATTAAAAAAATACATATCATAAAAATAATTGAATAAAATGTATTTTCAAATAATCTTATATTATGTCGATCAAACCAAGTAATTTTCATTCCTCCTTGAGAAATAATCGTCTTTACATTTTTAAACTAAACATCCATAAATCAAACACGCTCTAAGACCACCACCTAATCTAACGGGATAGAACCTAGAAGTTTGGGTTTGTCTTGCGTCAGGCAGGGACGAGCAAAAACGACGCCGAATTTATGAATCAGTATACAACTTGGAATCCAGTCCCTCTTATATTCTCGGGTTATATCTCTCTTATCTTTTCTTTATTCTCATTCTCATATATATATATTAGTCACCCAACTATGTGGCATTTGGTTTGTTGGAATGTTTATGAGAGAATTGAAATATGTGAAAAAATTATAATCTGAAGGAATTGAAATCTGAATCTGAAACCTGTTTGGTTGGCAGAAAATTGAATTGGAATCCAATTCCATATATTGTTTGGTTCGCAGACATGTTAAATGAATTTGATTTCAGTAATGTAAAATGACAGAATTACCCTTCTTCTTTTTTTACTTAATTTTAGTTTGTTTTATAACTTACATGTAACAATATATTATAAAAATTTAAAAATATTAAACTTTCATTTGATTGATTGATTATTTATTTTAATAAATTATAAAAATCATACTAGTAAACATCATAAGTTAAAATCATCTTAATTAGGGATGGCCATGGGTCGGGTTGGTGGTCCACCCGACCCGACCCGAGAACAAGGGAACCTCCACCCAAGACCCGATCTGACCAAAATAAAGTTTCACCCGACCTGACCCGAATATATGAATTAGAAACCCGAACCGACCCGACTCAAAATAGTAAAAAACCCGAACCCGACCCGAATATCACTCTTTAAAAAATTGTATATTTTTCGGGTCGGGTCGGGTATTTTTCATCCTAAACCCGAACTGAATATCACACTTAAAAAAACCCGACCCGACCCGAATATCACACTTAAAAAATCTCGACCCGAATATCACACTTAAAAAAACCCGACCCTACCCGAATATCAAACTTAAAAAACCGACCCGACCCGACCCCGACCGGAATATCACACTTAAAAAAACCGACCCAACCCGAATATCAAACTTAAAAAAACCCAACCTGACCCGAACATGAATTTTTTTTTTAAAAATCTGACCCAATCCCGATTTTTTTAAAAAAAATCCGACCCGAATACTAAAAGATTGATGAGGGTAGTATGGTCAAATTTCACATTCCCTCCTCCAAAGGATTTCAATTCCATCATGTTATGGATGGAATTTACTTTCCCTTCCTTGATAGAATTGAATTTCAATTCCCCCTTTGAAAACTTGAACTAAACATGAGAAAGTGGTGGAATTAGATTCCAATTCCCTCTAATTTCAAGGGATTCTAGCAAACCAAACGCCACCTTAGGATACGTTCATTACAAGGTAATAGATTTTAAATGAAAAAGAAAAAAGCATGGGTAAACTAATCCAACTATTAGGACACTTATTTTTGTCACCCAATATAAACCGATAGCTCAAACAGCACGGATGTTTTTAACCAAAATAAAGCATGCAAAATGATGCCAAGGAAGTTCCAAAATCACACATGCCAGTGCAGTGGATATCAAATCAAATAGTATATAAACATACGCTAAGCGAGTAGTACTAACAGCAAAGAAATAGCTTAACACACATTAAAAGGAGTTCGGACTACGGGGGTTTTGCTGCGCCTGAATATTAGAACCTCAAAAAGCAAAACTATAATAGCTATGTTTGGGCGAGAAAGAAACTTTGCAAACCTGTAAACAAAGACAATTATTCTAATGAAATCTGCAGTTCCTGTTCTTCCTTTGAACAGGAAAAACACTGGATATCTGGGGAGGGGATGAGATCAATCACCCTTCATGCTGCTACTTCTGTTTTGGCTTCCTTCTTCCTGCCTTTTCTTTGGCTGCCACCTTGCTCTTGCTCCTCAGCTTTCTTTTGAGCTCGAATCAGGGCTCTTCTTGCACGAGGCCTCATTTCTCGTACTTTTCGGGGAGGCATCACATATGGTTCAACGGGCCTATCACCAAAGGGGTGCTCACTATCAGCAAAAATCCTCAATTTTCGATCTCTATCCTGCATTCATTAGAAGCAATCAGAAATCCAAACCATGGCAAACCATTTTTTTTTAAAAAATGGACTAACTGAATTAACATGAGAATCTGAACATCACAAAGCAGAAGTCTGTTTCTAGGAAGCATGCGTAGCACAGCTTGTTTGCAGGTAAACACAGGTCATAGTCTAATCAGGTTCAAAATACTTACATCCCGCAATTTGTTTCTAGGAAGCATGCGTAGCACAGCTTTGCGTATGACTTCTGTAGGATCCTTTTCCATCTGGTCCTTTAAAGTTCTTTCTTTAAGGATGATGTTGAAACATGATGTTGAAGCGGTGTACAAGTACAACATAGGAAGCTCTGTACATTCCTCTGAGAATTGTGAGGGGTTGAAGCGCAAGATCCAAAACCTGATAGATTCAGGGGCATGGATAATTGAAGAAAGGGACATTGTATCTACTATTTGCACTGAGAGCATTGTTTTGTTTGAACACGTTTTTGATCTTTCATATTTGTTTAATCTTTTAAACGGCTGAGCTTATGCTACATTATAAGGAGGAATAATTAAGTAAATTTTAATCTTTAGTTCTTCGAATATTAAATGAATTAAGGATTCTTTTAATTCTTCAAGAATTATAGATTTTTGACATATGACAAGATCAGACCTTTCTTATCCCGATTAAAAAAAATCCCTCGATTCTTTACCCAGAATAATCCATGGAGAGTCATACCGATACCTTTGAGTCAATAAAGTCACATCATCGTCCTTTTAGATGTAAACCCAACATTGTTTACCAATAAAACCTAAGACATTAGGTACAAGATGTTCACTTGAACATGAACCTTCTTACTATAAGACACAACTTGGGGCATCGCACATCAATTTTCTAAAGACGAGCTTGTACAATTGAGGCATGTTGGGAACAAGAAGTAGAAAGGAGAATTAATTCGAAATAATTCTATCATGCATTAATTACATTTTTCATGTGAATAAAATTAATCCTGAAAATCTATCCCCCTGGGGATACATCTTCTGCGAAGACTTTTGTGTATGAGATGATGAACGGTTTTGTTTCATTTATCCATAAATGTATATATATTTATCCCTTGTCGTCCCTTTTTGAGCCTATAATATTTTTTCTTCTGATTCAACCCTAATTAAGGATCACCCCCACACTGGTGGGCAAGGTGGAAGAAATCTGCTCACATGAGTGAAGACATCAAATCAGAGGAGATATCAAAAGGTGAACCAAATGCCAAGTGCGAGGATCCAATTAAAAAAAGAAACAAAAAAATAAAAAAAAATAAAAAGAAAAAGCAAAAAAAGGGACGAGAATCGACTCAAATGACACATAGAGCATCAAACTATGAGATTGATCAAGCACAATTATTCCAGAATCACTTCACTCGAAGATCTTAGAGCATCAAGAGAGACACACATACGAGCATATTCAAATTGGGTAAGACAGGATTGAAGGTATCAGAATGAATTGATCCTTGGTTCAATACCCTAAGACACTTGTTTGGGCCTATTTATCATTTTCTTTCATAACCATGAACCATGACCTACATTACGTGCCTTAAAAGTCCCTTATAATCATACATGGATTTTTAAACAGAAGAGACTATCTTCAGATTTCATCCCGCCCATCAGGATTAATTTTTATTTACAAAAAGTTTTCTAAAATCTTTAATGCATGATAGAGAAAATAACAAAGGGGGGTTCAAGACGTAAATTCTGGATGACGTTTTGAAACCAAAGGAGGATTCGAGTTGAAAACATGAAAAGGTGGCTCGAATATAAAAATGATGCAGCTGAGGCGATCACACAAATTCCTTGATAAGACATCGCACAATCCGAGCGCGACCATGAAGGCTGGGAGTCGGAAAACACTTACAGTAGAGGAGCATACAAGCTACCCTCATCAGATCAGTGAACATCAAAGAAATAAGAAGGCCAAACCATTCACCGGACACAAGAACTTGAGACTGTTTTTATCTTTTCATTAACCATTTCACAAATATAGCTTTGATCTTGATACTTGTCAAATAGCTAAAATTTATTGAAGGATTAACAGTGTAATTAATTCTTTGATGTCCAATGAACTCTAGTTTTATGATTCGTCTCAATTATAAAACCGAGAAAGAGGCAATATTTTCAAAACTTTTGATTAAACATTTTTCGAATCTCTTCTAATTGATATTTTCAGAACTTTTGAAAATAAAAGAAGAAGAAAAAACACTTTTCAAACAAGACAATCTCTCTACAATGGATCTTGGTATTTGACATGTGGTTCTCAGACATAAAGCTCGTGTTTAGAATCAGTGTTGAAGCAATAGAGGGCATATTTGAAGATTCAACATCAAATGTTGAGGCATATTTTGAGATTTAACATCGAATATTGGGGCATCTTTGGGGATTTAACATCCTGATGCAAACAATCAGACCTTCTGAAGGCATTTCCTCCACATACAGGAACAAACAGACAGAGAATGAGGCTCCATTTAAGAGATAAAACAAGAACTAATTCATGTTGTATGCATCTTAGATATACTTAAGAGCATCATATTTATCATTTTTAGCATACATGATTTTTTGCAGCTTTTAGAGTCCAGTTTCAACTTCAGGACGAAAGATACTCGATTCAAAATCACATTCAGAAATTGATGGTGGTTGCTCAACTTCACAGCGAAGGAGCATTTGTCAACAAACAACTTTCTAATTTCATTCAGAGTCAATTTCAACTTCACAGCGAAGGATATTGGACTCGAAGCAACTTACTCAAGATTGGATTTCAACTTCACGACAAAGGATATCCAATTCAAGGCTCAACTTCACGACGAAGGGGCCATCCACGATTTTAACTTCACGACGAAGGATATCGTACCCACATTTATCTCAAGATTAGATTTCAACTTTACGACGAAGGATATCCAATTCAAGGCTCAACTTCACGATGAAGGGGCCATCCACGATTTCAACTTCACGACGAAGGATATCGTGTTCACAAGCAGTAATGCAACCCTTGAATTTCAACTTCACGACGAAGGATATCGTATCCACCAACAACATTCATCTTTAGATTAGATTTCAACTTCACAACGAAGGATATCCAATTTGAGGCCCAACTTCACGACGAAGGGGTCATCCACGATTTCAACTTGTCCACTAGCAACAATGCAACCCTTGGATTTCAACTTCATGAAGAAGGGTATCCACTTTAAAGCTCAACTTCAGAATGAAGGAACCATCCACAATTTCAACTTCACAACGAATGATATCGTGTCCACTAGCAAGAACGAGGAGACTATCGATCGCCTCTGAGATTGTTTCTCTCGAAACAAAGTGTCATCCCGCTAGAGATAGCTTTTCTTGAAAAATAAAATTTTGTCTCGCTTGAGATAGTCTCATTTAATACAGAGGATTTGTCTCTCTCGAGATAGTTTCCCTTGAAACGAATTTTGTCACTCTTGAGATAGTTTCCCTTGAAACAAATTTTGTCTCCCTTGAGACAGTTTCTCTTGAAACATAAACTTTGAAAACGTTTCCCTTCGAACGAATTTTGCCTCTCTTGAGATAGTTTCCCTTGGAACAAATTTTGTCTCTCTTGAGATAGTTTCCATTGAAACAAATTTTGTCTCCCTTGAGGCAGTTTTTCTTGAAATATAAACTTTGAAAACGCTTCCCTTGAAACACAAAATCTTTGAATCAGTTCCCCTTGAAACAAGTTTTGTCTCTCTTGAGACAGTTTCCCTTGAAACACCCACATTTGAGATTGTTTCCCTTGAAATATGTTTTGTCTCTCTTGAGACGGTTTCTCTTGAAACACCAAACTTTGAGAATGTTTCCCTTGAAACAAGTTTTATTTTCTTTGAGATTGTTTCTCATGAAACAACAACCAAACTTTGAGATGTTTCTCTTGAAACAAATCTTATTTTCTTTGAGATCGTTTCTCATGAAACAACAACCAAACTTTGATATGTTTCTCTTGAAACAAATCGTATTTTATTTGAAATTGTTTCTCATGAAACAACAAATATCTTTGAGATCGTTCCCCTTGAAACGAATTTTGTCTCTTTTGAGACATGTTTCTCTTGAGGCATCATTTATGAGTCGATTTCTCTTGAAATCGTGTTATCATCCTTAATGATGGTATACCGTCCTCATCACGTAGGAACCGTGTCATCACCCGACCTAATATCGTCATCACGTAGGATCCGTGTCAACCCCAGATAACCAGCCATCCTCATCACATAGGAACCGTGTTATCACCCTTAGATTACCTCCCGTCCTCATCACGTAGGAACCATGTCATCACCCGACCTGATCTCTTCATCATGTAGGAGCCGTGTCAACCGTAGATAACCAGCCATCCTCATCACGTAAGAACTGTGTTATCACCCTTAGATGGCATGCCATCCTCATCACGTAGGAACCATGTCATCGCCCGACCTGATATCCTCATCACGTAGGAGCCGTGTCAACCTCAGATAACCAGCCATCCTCATCACGTAGGAACCATGTTATCACCCTTAGATGGTCTGCCATCCTCATCACGTAGGAATCATGTCATCACCCGACCTGATCTCCTCGTCACGTAGGAGCCGTGTCAACCCCAGATAACCAGCTGTCCTCATCACGTAAGAATAGTGTTATCACCCTTAGATGACCTGCCGTCCTCATCACGTAGGAACCGTGTCATCACCCAACCTGATCTCCTCATCACGTAGGAGCCGTGTCAACCTCAGATAACCAACCGTCCTCATCACGTAGGAACCGTGTTATCACCCCTAGATGACATGTCGTCCTCATCACATAGGAACCGTGTTATCACTCGACCTAATCTCCTCATCACGTAGGAGTCGTGTCAACATTTAGACGACCAAAACTTTTCATCACGTATGAGCCGTGTCGTCTCCACAACATAAGCATATCAAGTCTCCGAAATAAAAAAGTGAATCGGACAAAAACTGTTTGTCTTTTTCGTTTTTGCCCTATTCTTGTTAACACAAGAATGTGCAAAGAGGGGTAACTGTAGACACCCGTTTTTATCTGAGTAAAAAAATATTATTATTATTATTATTTAAAACCTACCACTACATCTCTACCCATATCATTATCCACCAAATCATCCACTAAGTATTAAATAAAAAACCCACTCAACCTTCCACCATTCCATGTTTTATGCCACCATTCCAGGTTTTCTTCCATATTTTATTCTCCCACTCATAACAATTATTTTCTTATGATATATATATATATATGTAATTTACTATAGAAAGAAAGGGGACAGACAAGGAAGAAGAAATGAGCCATACGTGAGAGAGAGAAAGAAAATTGCAAAAAGAAAATAAAAGAAAAAAAGCTTTTGTGATTCTGTCAGATTTTTCACCGGTGATCGGAATCTCCGATCAACATTCCGAATAGTGAAAAGTTGCAAAAGGTCAACACGAACAACATACTGAAAAATCAGGACAATCGGACGATGGACGGTGGCGGATCGGAGAAAATAAATCCGGACAATTTTTGGCCTCTTGTCGGCGATCGGGATCTCCGATCAATATTCCGGATGGTGAAAGTTGCGCAAGGTCAAAACGAACAACATACTGAAAAATCAGGACGATCGAACGGTGGACGACGGTAGATCGAAGAAAATAAATCCGAACAATTTTTGGCCTTTTTACGACGAACGAAGCCGATTCACACAGAACCAACTCTAGATCCAAGATGAGGAGGCCAAGACGGACTTCCTGATGAAATTTGGTAACCATTGGCCACCGGTGACGGCGGTCGGCGGCGGTGGCCGACGACTCATTTATGTTATGTATTCTTGGTATAATTTCTATTTATTCCCTGAACTTTTATGCATGTTTTTCATTCCAGCACATGAATCTTTATATTTTTCTGATTTTGACACTTTAGTTTCTGTTATTTTATTTTAGTCACTTAAGTTTCTGTTATTTTATTTTAGTCACTTAAGTTTTTGTTTTTGCTATTTATGTCAATTAAATTTCTGTTTTAGCTGTTTTAGCCTTTTAAGTTTCTGGTTTTACCATTTTCATCCTTTACGTTCATGTTTTTGCTAGATCTATTATTCGAGTAAAATAATTTCTTTAATTAATTAATTTGAAGCAAGTTAATCAATATTTAATAAATAGATCATATTTTAACTTGATATTTGATTCAGGATTTCCACCATTAAGACAATGTGTAAGCGAAACAGTACCAATTTTGGGCGTTGTGGTGGTGCTAAACCTTCCCCACGTGTAACCGACTCCCGAACCCATTTTAATCGAATCTGGTAAACACATATCAACTTTTTTCTTAAAAAATGATTTTTCTTAAAATTGTTTTTAAAAGACGTTTTAGGTATTCAACCTACCTAACCCAAAGGTTAATGGCGAACCTATCCAATTTTATCCAATTTAATTCAAAATCACTTATTTTCCAAAATTAAAAGTCATAACTGTTTTTAAAACAATAAATAATCGTTCCAACCTAAAAACGATTATGACAGACGCGACCAAAAACGTGATCGCAAATGCTATTTAAAACCCTGATTCTAACCATTCCTCATCGATTGCATGTGGATACTCTAATGTCATGACGTTCCATGACAAGTACGGTGTAAGAGAATGTATTTGGCTCTTTAAGTCGTGTTTTGGTTCGACCTGTTCTTAGCGTTAGTCCATCACCTTAGTATGCTTTTGAAAGGCGTGGTTAAAAAGTACTTCTCAAAAGTGTTTTTGAGAAGTAGTTTTGGATTATTTGATGGAGTATAAATGTTTTTGAAAGCGTAAATGAACATTTTAGATATGATTGTAGACACCCGTTTTTGACCGGGCTTAAAAATATTAAAAATATTAATTATATATTATTATTATTATTATTATTATTATTATTATTATTATTATTATTATTATTATTAATGTTACATATTATATTTGACAGGCCCAAGACCCAGTTACAAATATCAACCCAATTACAAGATGTTGGTTCAAGCCCAAGACCCGAATCCAGACCCGGTTACAAGACCGACCCGTTTAGCTACTGCCTCTCACATGAAGTCAGTGATCAGCACTCGATGCTTCCCATGTGAAATCTACAACAAATCCACTAAATTCAACAAAGGATCAATCATCCACTGGAAAATGTATCAAAGTCAAAACCAAACACAACCCCAAAAATCAGGGCGAATTGACCTAACTGACACTGTTTAACCGAATATCTACCTTTATGGCACCGTTTGACATATATTTCCCGAAGTGGCACCCTTAGGGATGGCAACGGGCCGGGTTCGGGCCGGGTATTGGTCCCCCCGTCCCCGTCCCCGTTTAAAAAACGATACTCATCCCCGTTTAAAAAACCATGGGGATTTAAACAGGGATCCCCGTCGGGTAATCGGGGAAAACCGCGGGGAAACGGGTATCCACGTTTAGCATAAACGATTATTTAAACGGGTATTGGGCCGGGTATTGGGTCGGGTATTGGGTCGGTATTGGGCCGGGAATCGGGCCGTGTATATATATATATATATATATATATATATATATATATATATATATATATATATATATATATATTAAATATATATTTTTTATTTAAATTAAATTTATTAATATTATATATATATATAAATAATTATTTTTAATATTTATCGGGTCGGGTATCGGGGCAGGTAATCGGGTAATCGGGGCGGGGATTACCAAACCCGTCCCCGTTTAAAATAAATGGTTTTTCCCCGTCCTCGTCCCCGTTTATCATCCCCGAACCTGACCCGTTTAATTCGGTTTTCGGTTTTCCCCGTCGGGTTCGGGTTTTTTTGCCATCCCTAGGCACCCTTTCGGCTGAGGTGGAGAAAGGCGCATCCCCGGGGACGCGCTTTACCCGGGATAATGCTGAGTTGGCTGGCACGTGTGGAAGACGCATCCCCGGGGACGCGCCTTCACGAGGTATTGCTGATTCGGTTGCCACGCTGGTATTTTTTTAATAATAAATATTTTATTTTTATTATTATTATAAATTAGTAATATATTATGTAAAGTGTTTCGATTATAATGTAAGAATTATCAAATGCATTTTTTTAATGTATGTTAAAGGTGGAGTGAATTATCCAGATTAATATGATAGAACAATAGATGAAAACCAGTTTTGATTTTATTGTAGTTATAGGAAAAATGTATGAAATTATAATATTACACATATGGTTATATTATTATTTTTGATTGTGATTATCGATTTATTAATTTTATCAGTTAATTATTTAAATGTTATCAATATAGTCACCTCTTATCAATATTTAACGAAAATATTGATGCATAAGTTAATAAAATCAGTATAATTACACATTTAATCTTCAATACTTACATATTTTATGAATTTAGTCTTTCTAAAAATTTAATTTAATAAATTTAATCCTCCAATCAAAACATGAAATGTGTCATCGTATACATAAATTTAATAACGTAGAAGGTGGAATTATTATAATATTTTAAAAAAAATTATAACTAATATTATTAATTATTATATTAAAAAATATATTGAAAATATTTTTTAAATAAAAGTTAAAAAAAATTTATTTAGGTGTACATACATTGAGAAATTATATAAAATGCAATAACATTTAAATATTAGAAACAAAAACATTCATTTAAATACAATATTGATTACATAAGAGTTAACGGTTATATGATGATAACAGAGCTGGACATTTTTTCTATTGTGCCCAATGTTTCTACAATGCCCACATCGTTTTTGTTCTGTTGACTTTTCCCGAATATCCATATCACAATGTATTCTAGTAGATTTTGGACGACCTGAGTCCCTCAATAACAATGGATTTGGTACAATTGTAAGCTAAGTTTGAATCTCATCTGGGCCTCTTTCGTTTCCTATGGGCGGAAACTCAAATTCATATACCTTGAATACTTGTGAAAGTTGGTATACGGGATCAACATAATTTTTGTAGTCCAAATACGAATGTGAGCAAGCTGCAATGACATGAGAGCATGGATATTTGAGTGCTTGAAAGAAACCACAATCGCACCACCTCTCTTGCAGATTAACTCTGGAAGAGTTAGCTTCAATCCCTTGCAGCGGACGTGGCATTTCGGTTACACGAAACAATTGACGGGTGCGAGAAAAATTTGTAACTAACATCCCATTTGATGCAGCCACTTTTTTCTGTAAATCAGCTACTAGTCTTGGGTGGTAAATATGACCGTTTTGCATCCAAGTAAGAGCTTGTCCACCGAGCTTTGCAAAGAGTTGACCCAAACGGAAATAAGTCGTTTTAACCAACGCCGTGACTGGTAAATGACGTGCCCCCTTTAAGGTTGAATTTATTGCTTCAGCCAAGTTTGTTGTCATATGACCATAGCGATACCCTTCGTCATACACATTTGTCCACATTTCTTTGCTGATGTCCATAATGTACTCGCACCCCTTCTTATTTTTTCCAAACAGCTCTTGTAGCATCGACTCAAACCTTTGAGGTAAGAGTTCGTAACCTAAGCCATTAGGAATATGTAATAGTTAATATGAAGTATAGATAAGTAATACGAAAATGATAGAAAAATTGGGAAAAAGTAACATACCCATCCGCACGACTAACTGACGTCCATCGTTCTTCTTGTATTTTCCGTAATAGTTTGCAGCAATATGACGGACACAATAACGATGTTGAACATGTGGAGGTCTATACATTGTACCCAAAGAGTCCATTCCTGCTTTTATACCGGCTCCTCGGTCTGAAATAATGCATACTCGTTCGCTGGTGACAACATGTAAACGTAATTTTTTAAGTAAAAAAACCCAAGACTTAGTGTATTCTGCTTGAACGAGGGCAAACACAACAGGAAGAATATTGTGGTTTCCATCTTGAACCACAGCCAATAATAAAACTTGCTTGTATTTCCCATACAAGAAAGTACCATCAATTTGGACAACTGGTTTACAGTACTTGAATGCATTAATACACTGAGGGTAAGTCCAAAAGACACGGTAGAATTGGCTGCGATCGCGAAGCACTCGATCATTCACGTAATGATATTGAGTTTCGAACTCAACAATTGTCCCGGGATTGAGTCTTTGCACAACATGAAACCAACTGGGCAGCTCGTTGTAAGAGGAATCCCATTCGCCATGAAGTTTGCAAATGGCATTCTGTTTTGCCAACCAAGCTTTTTTGTAGGAGACGGTGTACCCATATTGTGACTGTATAGCAGAAATCAACACTGCAACAACTATATGAGAGCTTTACTTAACAATGGACATTATTGCTTGGCAAATAATGTTGGAGTCTGATAACTCCGTAAAAAGGACACATTTTGGGACCTTTTCACTTAAGTTATTGAATGTCTAAGAGTATATTTAGGACCATTTAGATGCATTTAGGAGCATATAGTTGCATGTGGTGGAATTATGTTTGCCGCGGCATTTTAATTTGTCATCAGTCCTACCTTATGGGGAAGGTGTTTGTCTAATGATGTGCAGGATTTGAGAGCAAGGAAAAGAAAAAGGAAAATGCAGTGGCATAAGGAGACTGCTGAGCAGAATGAAAATACCGAGTTGGAATGGCATTTCAAGAGCGCACAAAGTGAAAGAAGATATTTTCGAAGCCAGCTGTTCCCTATTTGCACGTGATCTCTGCCCCGCCACCCTGCTGCAGATCTTGTCTACTGCGCAGGATCCTATCAGGTGCCTGGATTAGTGCTACCACGCCGCCCTGCTGCAGATCTTGTCTGCTGCAGTAGTATCCTGTCGGGTGCTCAGTCAACCACCAAGGCTGGACCATTGCCAGCTGCCCAGCAGGATCACTGTCAGCTCTGCCTGATCATCACATAAATCAAGCATGATTTGGCGTATCTTTGGAATTTTTACATAAATCTTTAGGGTTTTTCTCCTCTATAAATATATGATGAAGCCACAATGTTAAAAGACTTTGGTTCCAGCCATATTTGAGCTAAAAAGTTAGAGAGAGAGAGTTTCATCTTTCTCCGTCAATCCTACTTGCCGTGGCATTTCTCCTTGACAAGCTGAAGGGAGTGGCGTTCTGAGCATCCGAGAGGAGCCAGTCTGCTAGGAGCAGCTCGTGGTGGTAGAGGGAAGCATTAGACAGTGCACGTCGAAGGCTTTTTCTCCTCCCCTTAGTACTTGTTTTCATATTTTGTTGATTGGGTTGTAAGGAACGAATGAATCTTGCTTTGTGCTTGTCCCCACCATGAACTAATCCTATTTGGTGGGAGTTCGCATGGATGTTTAAGTTTTTGTTTTAATGAATGGCTGTTATTTCATGCTTTATTCTGTTTTGTTTGTGAGACTTAAAGCCTTAAGGTTATAGGAGCTACAAGAGTAGCCTTTCCTTAGGAGGGTTCATGAGGTTCGAGAGAATGCCTTGGCAATTTATCTTTAGACTTCGAGAGAAGCTAGGGAGGAACTACATAAACAACGGGTTCTAGGTAGTAACTAGGCCTAATCCACCTTAGAGATAAGGCTAGGATTTCATTCGACTAAAAGGAGTTGGGTATAAACGATAGGTTAGATGTTAATGCTGCCGCAAAAAGGTATTGCCGAGACATATCCTATTAACTGAACCAATAGGGTCACTGCTAGGGCTTACGCCAATCGGTTTTGCCAGGGCATCTTTATTCTGTCAAGTCCCTTACTAGAGATAGCATAGGGCGCATCAGTAGACTCTGTCGGGCAGGGTAAGCATAAAAGAAACACCATTCAGAGAAATAGACTTAGGTTTTCCTTGTGACTCCCATCACTCATTTCCATTGCTGCTTGTCTTGTGAGAAAGCTAAAGTCCTACATATATTAAATCTAGTATTTGCATTTTATTTTGCCTTGATATTTCCATTTGTTTTCACGTATCACAATTTAATTTGCCACGACATATCCATCTGCTACCACACTATCACCATTCCATTATCACCACATCCATTCCATTTTGCCACTGCATTCTCATTTGTACATACCATAACTAACTTTACTTAGGTGACAAAGTAAAGTGTCTTGACAAACCTATTTGATTTCCCCAATTCCCTGTGGAGACGATACTCGACTTATCACTTTATTACTTGTTCGATTGTGTATACTTGCACACATATCCGCACCCATTTATAGTACTCACAAATCGCAGACAAGTATTTGGCGCCGTTGCCGGGGAATTGACAACTGGAAGTTAATTAGTTTTGTCATAACATTTTTATTTTACTTGTTCAATTTTTTGTATAGTTTTACTTGTTATTTTCCTTGTATTTTTCATGCTTTTATTTTACATACTCAAAGTGCTCAAGAAAAGATGTATCAAATTGGAAATCAAGGAATTGGTCAAGAGGAATATAAGAATATCGAGGCAATTCCGAATGCTTGGAATGTAGCTAGGCCTCGTACTATTCGAGATCATTTAAATCTTATCATGGACGAACTAAATCCTGGAATTGTGGCACCCATGTTCAGGCAGCCCACTTTGAGCTCAAACCGGTTATGCTCGACATGTTGGACTTTATTGGACAGTTTGGTGGTGCTCCTCATGAGGATGCAAGGCAACATGTTCGAGCATCCAACTCAGCATGTCTATTATGCCATGGCAATCACAATGAGAGCGAGTGTCCGACCAATCAGGAGTCTATCAACTATATAGAGAACTATAGTCGAGGCAACAACAACCTCTATTATAACACCTACAATCCTGGATGGTGTCAGAGTCCACACTTATCTTGGGAAAATCAAGGAACCAGCAATGCTAGTTAGCCCAATAGGCAGCAGAACTTCAGTGACTCCCAGGGTTTTCAAACGGATATGCCATGGCATAATTCTAACGAGGGAGTACCATCTTCATCTAACACAAGCTCTTTGGAGGCCACGATGCAAGATTTTATCGCAACCACGAAGACCATGTTACAAGACCATGCGACCTCTATAAAAAGTCAAGAAGCTTTGCTTCAAAGCCATAACTCGTCTTGAGGGATTTAGAGGGTCAGGTTGGCCAAATTGTCACGACATTACATTTTTTCCCTCATGGCAGTCTACCTAGTGATACTGAAGTCACTAAGGCTCAAGACATGGATCATTGTGGTACATTCACCTTAAGGAGTGGCACCAAAATTTACAAAGATGCTAAGTTTGGGGGGAGACACTCGGAGAGCCCGATTATGAGATTGTGCACGAAGATTCGAAGGTGCAAGATTATATTTGGTGGAAAACAAGGATGAGGGTTCGAAGAGTGCAGCCAATGAAGAGAAGAAAAATTTTGCCACGGCAAAAGAAAAACCCCCATCAGTAGGAGTTGATGACCAAAAGGAAGCTGCACAATTTTGCCACAACAAATTTTTATGCAGTGATAATCACTTCAATCTTGATGAAGAATGAGCTCGAGGATATTCCAAAGGAGATGAGTAAGTCTAGCTCACCCATAGCTAGATCGGGTATGAAATTTGAACCTTTGAATCCTATTGAATTTACTCATCCTAAACACCAAGTAACTACCATCTGTCTAGGCTAGAAATTATAAAAGAATTAAGGAATAGAATGGAGATTAAGGAAAAATTCCCTAATGAGAAAATATTATTTGCCGCGGTAATTTTGTGGTATGCTAACATTGTCAATTTTCTCGTTAGTGTTGTTTTGCTTCCTTACTTGAATAGCCTAGGAAAGAACATTATCATACACGATGGTGGCTACTGTCATAGGGATGACCTCGACCTATTCAACGAATTTGCTACCCAAATTATTTCAAGTTGCCACAACAAAAAGGAGCGAAAAGAGATTTCATTCCACTATTATTCAGCTTCAGGCATAGAGCACTTTGAAAAAGAGAGGACTACTGCAAAGGTCCTACAATTTAGATGTGAAAGACCCAAAATGCCAAGGCAAATTATTTTGAAGGCAGAACTGTTATATGTGTGGGGCATTTTGGTCTACACTAGTGCTCTGATCGAGCGTGACAAATCTGCACTCTTATTGCACTATGTCGATACCGGCAAAGCATCTTGAAGATGCCGTGACATTTCAGATTTACTCATGTGCATAAATAATATTTTATTATGATATTATTTTAGTTTATTTTATTTTAAGTGCTTATTTTTCTTTGCAAGGTTCATCCCATGTAGCCCACCGAGTCAACCTAGGAGTCACAATCTGAGATGCCAAGGCAAGCTCCCTTGCGTAGGAGCCGACGTCGCCTTAGAAAAGCATCTCAGCGTGAAGAACCCTAACTCTCAACTGTCCCAGAAGGTCCTAGTACTCCTCCAGCTGCACCTACTTCTGACTCCAAACATTCCAGCCCCGCTTAACTGCGAAAGTGCACTTGTCGCGCGACCGCTGCACCACCACCCGCTTAAAGACAAGGTACCTTGCATTGCATTGCATTCATAGCATGTAGTTTCATTTTCCTTAGTTTTTATTAAGCATTGAGGACAATGCTTCTCTCAAGTTTGGGGGAAGTAGGGTTCTCGAATCATTGCATGATAGTATTAGTAGAATAAATTTGCCATGACATTAGTAAATGCCTGAATAGTTTGCTGGAATTAGTTAAGGATGCCCGATGATGATGAATTCTTGATGGCTAGGACAAAATGTACATGACTGGTTGAGGATGATAGAACCAACTCTAGGACTTGCTTCATTGAAACCCTTGAATACACGATTGTATGCTTTCCATGCTTGAGAAACTTAGAAATTTTTTATAAGAGAATTCTTAAATGTCGTGGCATAAAACTTTGAATGATAAAAACCCCACACACAAAAAAGAAGTTGTGAATAAATGTCTCGGCATATCTGTAGAGAGACACTCCGCTATGCCACGGTATTTCCTGGAAACTGCAGTTAAATAAATGACAGCTATGACATATGAGTGAATGAAAGAAGTCACGAGATGACACTACCTGACTAGCTTGGGGGTGGAAGGTATGCTCCCTTTCACTTAGAATGTGGGATGGTAGGAGTGATGAGCTGACTCCTCTCGTAGCAGAATAAAAAAAACAACAATGTGGGAGTAAAAATTATAAATGTCGTGGAAAATTAAGAAAGCTTGCTTAGAAAATTTTTAGGTTTGTTAAGCATGGACTGGATACAAATACGCACACACCCACACAAAGAATCTTGCCATAGGGGACAATACTTGATTTCTCAACTAGTCTAGCATGTTGAAGCCAAATACTGAGGGCTGAAATTTTATCCCATAAAACTACTTTGCTTCTGAACTTGCCATGGTATTTTTGTTTTGCTTAATACTATCCATTGCTTGAGGACAAGTAATAGCTTAAGTTTGGGGGTGTGATAACTCCGTAAAAAGGACACATTTTGGGACCTTTTCACTTAAGTTATTGAATGTCTAAAAGCACATTTAGAACCATTTAGATGCATTTAGGAGCATATAGTTGCATGTGGTGGAATTATGTTTGCCGCGTCATTGTAATTTGTCATCAGTGCTACCTTATGGGGAAGGTGTTTGTCTAATGATGTGCAGGATTTGAGAGCAAGGAAAAGAAAAAGGAAAATGTCGTGGCATAAGGAGACTGCTGAGCAGAATGAAAATAACGAGTTGGAATGGCATTTCAAGAGCACACAAAGTGAAAGAAGATATTTTCGAAGCCAGTTGTTCCCTATTTGCACGTGATCTCTGCCACGCCGCCCTGCTGCAGATCTTGTCTGCTGCGGCAGGATCCTGTCGGGTGCCTAGATCAGTGTTGCCACGCCGCCATGCTGTAGATCTTGTTTGCTGCAGTAGGATCCTGTCGGGTGCTCAGTCAACCACCCAGGCTAGACCATTGCCAGCTGCCCAGCAGGATCACTGTCAGCTCTGCCCGATCATCACGTGAATCAAGCATGATTTGGGGTATCTTTGGAATTTTTACATAAACCTTTAGGGTTTTCTCCCCCTATAAATATATGATGAAGCCACAATGTTAAAAGACTTTGGTTCCAGCCATATTTGAGCTAAAAAGTTAGAGAGTGAGAGTTTCATCTTTCTCCGTCAATCCTACTTACCGTGACATTTCTCCTTGACAAGCCGAAGGGAGTGGCGTTCTGAGCATTCGAGAGGAGCCAATCAGCTAGGAGCAGCTCGTGGTGGCTGAGGGAAGCATTGTGCAGTGCAAGTCGAAGGCTTTCTCTCCTCCCTTTTGTTCTTGCTTTTATATTTTGTTGTTGGGTTGTAAGGAACGAATGAATCTTGCTTTGTGCTTGTTGATTTCGAACCCCACCATGAACTAATCCTATTTGGTGGGAGTTCTCTTGGATGTTTAAGTTTTTATTTTAATGAATGGTTGTTATTGTATGTTTTATTCTGTTTTGTTTATGAGACTTAAAGCCTTAAGGTTATAGGAGCTACGAGAGTAGCCTTTCCTTATGAGGGTTCATGAGGTTCGAGAGAATGCCTTGACAATTTATCTTTAGTCTTCGAGAGAAGCTAGGGAGGAACTACATAAACAACGGGTTCTAGATAGTAACTAGGCCTAATCCACCTTAGAGATAAGGCTAGGATTTCATTCGACTAAAAGGAGTCAGGTATAAACGATAGGTTAGATGTTAATGCTGTCGCAAAAAAGTTATTGCCGAGACATATCCTATTAGCTGAACCAATAGGGTCACTGCTAGGGCTTACGCCAATCGGTTTTGCCAGTGCATCTTTATTATGTCGAGTCCCTTACTAGAGATAGCATAGGGCACATCAGTAGACTCTGTCGGGCAGGGTAAGCATAAAAAAAACACCATTCAGAGAAATAGACTTAGGTTTCCTTGTGACTCCCATCACTCATTTCCATTGTTGTTTGTCTTGTGAGAAAGCTAAAGTCCTACATATATTAAATCTAGTATTTGCATTTTATTTTGCCTTGACATTTCCATTTTACTTGCACGTATCACAATTTAGTTTGTCACATCATATTCAATTACCATCACTCTACCATCATTCCATTTCCACATCAGTCATTCCATATTGCCACAATATTTTCATTTGTATATACCATCACTAACTTTACTTAGGTGACAAAGTAAAGTGCCTTGACAAAACCTATTTGATTTCCCAAATTCCCTGTGGAGACTATACTCAACTTATCACTTTATTACTTGTTCGATTATGTATACTTGCACACATATCCGCATCATATTTTAGTACTCACAAAGAGCAGACAAGTTTTTGGCACCGTTGCCGGGGAGCTCGAGGAATATCGTCAAGTTGGGATGATCCTGGTTTATACCTCTTGCACAGCACGTATGAGGATTGTTATATCTGGTTAGTTCCCATAAGTTGTTCTTCCTCTTCCTCTTTGATACACAGACCATCCATTGACATCCGTTGTCACGTTTGATGCAGTAGCAGACATATTTCTCCGTGTTAGATCGATCAACTCGGGACTGAAATGAGTTACGAATATTGTAACTCTTTATTGCCATCATTGATTCCTCCTTCGATGCGATTCCAATATGTAAATCACCGTAATTGACTGTTGACTGAAGTCAATAGTTGCCTACATCATGAAGATCCGGAAATTCAGGCTTATACATTGCATCATAATCAGCCCCATACATATGTGCAGGTAGTTCAGTTGGTGTTATATTTATCGGAACATCATCCTCATCATTATCAGAATCTACGTTAAATTGTGGCGAGTCAGGTTCAACAAATAATCCCGTTTCAGCACCATCTGCACCTGGCTCCCGAAAAGGTTATTCTATTGGAGATGAGGGTTCCTCCGATAATCCAATGTTGAGGTCAAATAAGTTCCCGCTTGCGTGTCCTCCCCTTGAACTTGAGGCCATTGTATCATGTGGGATGTGAATAGACTGCCGTCTCGATGGCATTTCGATATGTAAGTCAAAAACAATGGCAGATGAATGTCTGCCCCTTGAAGTAGAAGATATGTTGTCATATGGATTATTGGTGATGCCACGTGGGTTGAGATCATAAGCAGTTGCAGATGAATGCCTTCCTATTAAACTTGATGGCATGGTATCTGGCGTTGGATCCGCCATTAATGATGTGAAATCATTACAGATCAGTTGCGTCGGGCTATCAACTTGATCATCTTGATATGCAATGCCAAAGTGAGAGGAATATGAGATACCACGAGAAGCACGAACCTCAATAAAAGTGGCATACATTTCAATAAGAGATTGTGAACTCCCCATATGAGCATCAACCATCATAGATACATCATCATTGTTTGAAAGCTGAAATGATGTATACGTGAGTGGAAAAAGTTCAGTAGAAAATCTATATTGAAGTGAAGATAGTCTTCTCCGGTCAGCTACACGAATCTTTAACGAAATTTTTGTGATTAACTCTTCAAGAGTAATGTTTCTCTTCAAGGTTAAGGGGATATAATGATCTGACTCAAAAACAACCCCCTTTTCAGCTTCTTTAATTTCTCCATCATATAAAACAACAGCAGAAAGATGACTCATTTTCAGAGAATAGAGAATTGAGATTTTTGAGAAATTTAGAGTTTGAGAATTTGAAAGCTTTTGGACTGAAGTTTGTTTTGAAAGTTTATAATACGTTGCATATAATCAATGTTTTTAAAACCGGACTGGACCTTGAACCGTTCACTGGTTCAACCGGGTTCAACCGGATTTTATATAAAATAATTTTTTTTTAATTTTACATAATATTCAAAGCATTATTAATATATATATAACATTTTTTAAGTTTACAATATTAAAAGGTATACAAATATATAATTGATCAACAATTAAATAAAAATATATATAATTGATACAAGTATCAATCATCATAATTAAAAAAAATAAACTTGGAGCTGAAATAATGTTGCTATATTTTTAAACTTTACCCTAATTAAAGCCCCAAAATAAGTTAAAGTGTTTATTGGCGGGAAAAAGATTCCCCATTGGAATTGTCGTGTTTGTTATTTATAGAATAACATTTTCTTTGGACAAAAGTTTGTAGAATTAATTGAAGATGATGTAATGATTATTGACAATCGTGCATTCAAAAACAACCCTCTAAATTTTGTGTCGATTGTATTTACACCTACACAGAGTACGATGCCGATGTATCCTCATAACTTGTATACGGCAATCGTAATTGTACATTTTCCGTAAAGTAAACAAATTTAAATATAATAAATTGTTTTTTATTAAAAATATAATAAGTTATAAAATATATTAAAGTTCAATTATATTTAGTACTATATTTAATATTAATTTTATTTTCAATAAAAAATATATGATATACTGGTTTTCTTTTCATTTCAGTGAAATTTTGAATAAATAAAATATTTAATTCCTTGAGCTCAGGTGAAATATATTGAATTTCATAACCTTCGTGCAATTTAATTTCAAAAGGTTGTATAAGATTTAAATTAAAATTAAATTTAAAATAAGAATAAATTAAAATTAAAATTGATCGATAATCTTATTATATTAGAAAATACAGATTTTAAAATATTTATTTAAAAAAAACAGAACCGGTGAACCGGTCGGTTCACACCGGTTTTGCCGGTTCACACCGGTTTTGCCGGTTCACATCGGTTTTGCCGGTTCTTGACCGGTTCGTTGCAACACTGGTTTTATAGGGTGACCGGATCGGATAGGCAACCGGTTCCCAGTTCAACCGATCGAACCGGCTGGTCCGGTTTTAATAACACTGCATATAATAGTGTCTATAATCGGGGTACTATTCACTTGAATGCGCGTTCACGGGGGCGCACCTTCCATTATTTTGTCAGAGAACATGTTATCATTGCCCTATTATGTCACTCATGTCCCTCGGGGAACTATTCATGCCAGTACCTATTATTACTAAGGGGATTTGAAGGCGCGTTCCCGGGGGCGCGCCTTCCATTATTTTGTCAGAGAACATGTTATCATTGCCCTATTATGTCACTCATGTCCCCCAGGGAACTATTTATGTCAGTACCTATTATTTTTGAGGGGACTTGAAGGCGCGTTCCCGGGGGCGCGCCTTCCATTATTTTGTCAGAGAACATGTTATCATTGCCCTATTATGTCACTCATGTCCCCCAGGGAACTATTCATGTCAGTACCTATTATTTCTGAGGGGACTTAAAGGCGCGTTCCCGGGGGCGTGCCTTCCATTATTTTGTCAGATAACATGTTATCATTGCCCTATTATGTCACTCATGTCCCCGGGGAACTATTCATGTCAGTACCTATTATTTCTGAGGGGACTTGAAGGCGCGTTCCCGGGGGCGCGCCTTCCATTATTTTGTCAGAGAACATGTTATCATTGCGCTATTATGTCACTCATGTCCCCCGGGGAACTATTCATGTTAGTACCTATTATTTCTGAGGTGACTTCAAGGCGCGTTCCCGGGGGCGCGCCTTCCATTATTTTGTCAGAGAACATGTTATCATTGCCCTATTATGTCACTTATGTCCCCCGGGGAACTATTCATGTCAGTACCTATTATTTCTGAGGGGACTTTAAAGCGCGTTCCCGGGGAACTATAGATGGATGGTGAAATAAGGTAAATTATAACCAAAATTTAACTTATTTTGGAAGTTCAGCAAGTTAAGGATAAAATTATACATATAGATAAATTTAAGTTCATAACTTAAATTAAAACGTTATGTGAAGTTTGAATAAATTAGATAAAATGTTATGGATAAATTGAATAAATGTGAAATGATAAGTTGATTGTGACATTGAAATTGTATGGAATGAGCATCGATATATTTTTATGAATAAATGTAAAGTGATAAGTTGATTTTAATGTATACATTTTAATATATATATTAATTAGAAAACCATATGTATGGATAAATTTAATTTCAATTTAAGTATTATGAACTATAATTGGAATATAACTTTTAATTTTGAATACAATTGGAATATTAAGTTGAATTTAATGTTAAATTTCGAAACTATAATTTATATTTTAATTTTAAATTTCGAATAATATTATTTGTATTTTAATGTTAAATTTCAAATACTATAATTTGTATTTTAAAAACATTTATTAAACATTTAACGTTAAATTTGAATAAAAAATAACATTACAAATATTGGCAGTAACAACCATGAAACATTTAAATAACATAACCAAATTATATAAATTTCTGAAATATAACTATTTAAATAACATAAAAATACAACTGGATCACCGATGTCGTCTTCTTGAATAAGTTCCACATGGCGGTGGTTGTCTATTTCGCGGAGGATTTCTTCGTGGAACTTGTTCTTTAGTCTCCTCATCTTCACTATCATCATCATCGACATTTTCTTCATTTGGCGTAGATGACGCTGAAGGGGCTGAAGGGCCTGTATAAAATAACGACCCTGGAGGAGTGCTAGTAACAATCCCACCGCTCCCCTGGAACTGTGAAAACTGTGGAAACATTGGCATCGATGTCTGTGATCCAGATGGAGATTGAGGTGTCTGTGGAGAAGCACCACCAGCCAAATAAGATGCATATGAACCATATGCTGGATCATTAAACATAGCCGTATATGCACCTCTATATGGTATAAAACCCTGCGGGCTAGGCATGTAACCTGGCGGGCTAGGAATGTAACCCTGCAGAGATGGCATATGAACTGGTGGGCTTGGCATATACCCCTGAGGAGATGGCATCTGAAATGGAGGGCTGGGCATGTACCCCTGTGGCATCGGTGGATAAGGATGTTGTGGTGGGATTGATGTAGAACCGGTAGCGCCTTCTCTCCGTCCACGCGTCGGGGGACGATGATATTGAGACGGTTGACGTCTTTCTCGGTGCCTAGGAATGCTAACCCCTCGTGCTTCCACTGAAAGTAGAAACAGCTTCCCATTTTCATTAAACCAGTCCATGTAGTTATACGTAACCATATGACCAGTTTCAGCATAATATTGTCGAGGGGCCAACTGTGCATACTGGTTCTCCCAAAGCGCAATCCAATCTCTGTGTCTCACCACCCAGTTAACCTCTTTCTTTCCTCGTCTATCTATGTTATGCACGTCTTCTAAATTCCTAGGTGCTCCAGGAATATATTGCATACAACCATACTGACGGAGCACACGATCAACTGGATGCCACTCAATAATAACATAACATATAAGAGGTATAACCGACATCCAAACCTCTAATGACCCACTAAGGTGGGGTGGGATGCAAGCCTTCACTTCATCGCTCGCATAAGGTATCCACTGAAACTGAAATATAAATATACAATTAAAATAAATAAAATATTATAATTATATCTAGCATTTTAAATTAAAATATTAATATTTAAACAGTTGTAAAAACATACCTCAGACCCAGCTTTTGTATCAATAACTAAACGAATTTCCTCTAACCCAGTAGGTATACTTCTATGGTTCTTTCTTTTCATCGACCATCTATGAAATATAATATAAACTAAATATCACCCTATTTAATTAAAAATATTTAAATCAAAATTTAGTTCGAAAATTACCTCAATAATAAGGGGAATACGTATGGTTCATTCACGATCGGGCATAAGAAAGGCATGCAGAACCACGCCCATGATTGCAGAAGCAGGAGACATTAACCGATAGCAGTTTTCTTATAATTCGTCGCCCGACACATTTCTCTAAAGAGAAATGCCAAAACTGCAGCGCCCCAACTATATCTTCCAGCTTCATCAAAATCGATCAAATGCCACAACCACATACAATGCACCTGGTTGCGAGATTTATCGGGCATCAATATTCCTCCAATTATTCGTAGAATATATGCCCGAGCACATGCCTTTGCTTGATCATCTGAAGCATTTTCATTTAAAACCTCAAAAGTAGCTTTCAACCAAGATAAAGCTATTCTACTTCCATTAAACTCTAGCGGAGAAGCTCCAAGATAATCCATGCACATTGACTGCCAATCACCATCCGCCATACCACATATCATATTTCCGTCGACGGGAAGGCCCAGATGCATATATACATCCTCCAATGTAATTGTAGCCTCTCCACATGGAAGGTGAAAAGTGTGTGTCTCGGGCCACCACCTCTCAATCAATGCAGAAATTAGGACAGGTTCGAGTTTGCAACCGCCAATAATTGTTGCAATAAACCCGAACCCGGTAGAAGCCAAATATGGCAAAATAAGTTTCGGTGTCGGTATACGTGGATTTTTAATAAATGTCTCTAAAATACGATCAGTATCCTAAATAATATGCATTATAAAAAATTAAAACTAATATAAATTCATAATAAATTTAAATTAAACATAATAATAAATATTAACATTAATTATAAAAAATATTACCATATCGCTAAAATGTCTAGAGATATGGTCAGCATCCAATCGCAGCAGCATTTCACTTTCCATTATAACTGTAGACAAAAACAAAATAATTAGCACAAAAAATAATTAATTAATAAATTTTAAAAAATAATTATTATATAAATATTATTTTAATAAAAAATAATATTTATATAATTATATTAATATAAAATATAATAACTATTTTAAAAAAATACTAACTTAAAAATAAATTTCTTACCACTAATAAGAAATTTAAAACTCAAAGATTTGGAGAATTTGAGTTATATAAGAGAGAAGAAGATGATTTTGGTGTGAATAATGAGGGGGTTGAGGGGGTTTATATAGGGGAGGAGGGGTAGTTGGGGAAAAATCGGATGGGCATTTATGACATTTAATGAAAGGCGCGTCCCCGGGGATGCGCCTTTCACACGTGGCAACCGAATCAACAATACCCCGTGAAGGCGCGTCCACGGGGATGCGCCTTTCGCCACCTCAGCCGAAAGGGTGCCACTTCGGGAAATATAGGTCAAACGGTGCCATAAAGGTAGATATTCGGTTAAACGGTGTCAGTTAGGTCAATTCACCGAAAATCAGGGGATGATTCCACCTGCTCAAACCTAAACCTATCAAATTCTCACCAAATGCAGAGGAAAATCAAAGAAGATGACAAAAAGGATTCGGTGGAGGAAAAAAATAAATAAGAAGGGAATCATTCGAATGAAAGGGGAGTGACCATTAACAAGAAAAAAAACACGATTCAAACAGGGGGTCTCGGTTTTCAGCAGTAAAACACAGAGGATTGGAATAAGGGAATTTTTCATCAACAACAGAGGGACATTTCATTCTTAAGGAAAAAACCATCTTCCTCATCAGTGTAAATCCTCTCTCTCCCAATTCGAAAGATCGGAGAACATTTGTAAGAGGAGACCCAATCCTCATTTTTCCGAGAAGCATTAAAAGGCAAATAACATTTTTTTGGTATCTTCCATATTTCTTTTGATTTCCAGAGTGATTTGTGTATGTCTTTATTTTGAAAATAAATAGAAATTAGGGAGAGATCCACTTACCTTGCCGTGTTTGGATCGTCGCCGAAGGTTGGTAAGAGTGCTGTGAGTTTTTCGAATCCTTGCATGTTATTTACTTAGTTTAGTTCTCATGGGTTTTCAAAATATCAAAGCAGTAATAGATGGGGGGTTAAGTTATTACCTTAGTGTTGCGAGTTCTCGTAGTTTGAGTAGGGTCTTTGCAATTTTTGTCCGTGTTGTGGAGATCTCTTCGTCAGCTTAGGAGCTCGGGCTTCTCGGCCGTGGTAAGAAAGGGGGAGAGTTTGGAGAGCTAAGAAACGGCGTTGGGTGTAAATATGTTAGGTTTAGATGATTTGGGGTTTAGTTATTAGGTTTAGATGAAGTGATGTCGTTTAACAGGGGTTAGGGGAGTCCATTATGTGTGAATGGGTTTATTACTGAAGAAGCCACTCCTGTTTTTTGATTTAGTTCATTGTAGTCCTTAAAACCCATGTTTTTGTGATTTCATTATTTGTAATTTTGTTGAGCTATGTTTGAGTCCTTTACATTGTTACTGTTATGAATTATGCCTTCAGGTTTGCATGAAATTTAATATGTTCATGAAAAGTAAATGTATATTCATGTTGCGCATATTGTTTGCTTCATATTTAACCAATATTATTTAAGTTTAGAGAGTCAATACATATTCATTCATATTTTTACACATACATGCATGATGAATAGCTAGGTATATATATGTACGTCATACGTGAACCACATAGTAAATAATAATTATCCTATTAAATAGGTTTTCATCTTTTAATTATATTAACTAATCTAATGTATGTAAGTTATGTGAATTTATTTAATTGTTAAAACATAAATATAATTGCAAGTATCCATCACTCAATATGTATGGTATCCTCATGTGCATAATTCGACCAATTTACATAATCGGATTAAGGGGTTTCTCTTAACTCACTAGAAAGCTATTTTCGATGATTTTAAATTACAAGTGTATCCCATAAGTGATACTTAAATAAATTTTGATTCGTCACTTTAAAATTTGGGAATGAAAGAAAAAGAAATATTCGATTATTTAAATTTTTTGAGAAAATGTCATTAGAACTTACCTAAAGATCTGGTCTCAATATTTTTAAATAATTGAATATTTTTTATCTTTATAATGGCTTCGTAATTTTAATTTAATCTATTTTGGTGTCTTTGAATGTTGTAAAATTTATATTTTTGTTGTTATGGGGATCAAAAGTCAAATTAAATTTGAATTTGTAAATTTCGTTGCAAAGATATTAATTAATCGACTTGGTACCGATTTAGGGAGCTGTGGGGATGCTAATCCTTCCCCACGCGTAATCGACTCCCGAACTCAATTTTCTGGTACGCAGACCTCAATTAGTTGTTTTAATTTAAATTAATTAAAATGACAAAACATTTTTGGGTGCCCAATCACACCCTAATCAAAGATTGGTGGCGACTCCTCGAATCGAACAATATGTTTTTTTTCGTAAAGGAATTTCCAAATTTTTCGAAACGAGAGCTTTTCTAAAATCGCATTATTTTTAATTAAAAATCAATCACAAAGAGAATAATTAAAAATGATGTTGGTTTTTCAAAATCTCCCTCTTTGAGAAAAAATCGTTTCGACAGCTTGGCGACTCTGCTGGGGATTTATTTTTAGAGAGTCAGACCTATAGTCGATTAATTGATTGTCTTTGTAATTGAAAGTTATAAATTCGTTCTAATTTGGTTTTTGATCCCCTGTTTGGTTTTAATATCGTTTGTTCATAATTTGATTAACCAATAAATAGTTGTACTGATCTGTTTGCTAATGGTTTCAGGTAAATTATGTGTCTAAAGAGGATTGATTTTTTGAGTGTTTTGTGATTATGTGTTGTTTTATTTTCACTTTTCCTCACACACTGCACAGTTGCAATTGCATAACATGACCTAAAACTCTGCTCCATCCTATTTAAGTAGGAGTGAGAGACTACTCTCTCGTGAGGTTTTCACCTCCGCATGGACATAAGGAGGTGTGTTCCCTCGAAATTGAATCCTCGAAATTGAACTCGGTCCCAAAAGCCTGTGATGGGCCAGGATTGAGGGTTCGGCAGCCCAAGGTGACACCAACAAGGACAATTTGAGAACCCAATGCTTTAGAACCAAACCCAACATATAGTGAACATAGAGCCTGAACTTAGGTCGAACCTAACCCAAACATTAGGAGTCTCGTGAGGAGGGTACATAAGGAAAAGCATATTGAGTCATTTAATTTTGTTTTTTTGAATAAATGTATGCGAAATAGAGATCATGTGGTTAGGTTTATCTTTCAAACCAGCATGTGAATTAAATATCATGCGGTTAGGATTTTCTGTGAATAACAAAGCCTGGGTAAAAATCGTGACTGGGTAGGATCTACTAAAGCATGATCGGGTAGCCAGTATGTGAGGGTAGGTTTTATTTAATGATTACGATGCTTATTATTTTATTGTTTATAATATGTGTACTAACTCATTTTGGTTTTATGTCTATTTTATTTTGGATTTATTGCATTTGCATCTTCATGTTATAAAGGTGTTAATTCATAAGTGATTGACTAATAAGAATTATGGTCATAATGAGACAAGAAATTCTAAATCATGTAGTCAAAATCAGGAGATCCAAAGATGTTCAAACAATCCATGAATAAGGAAATCCGATGAATGAATAAATTTGAAGCTGATTGAAGAAGTCTTTCAAAGGAGCGAAGGGGTTTAATCACTAGAAAGCTATTTTCGATGATTTTAAATTACAAGTGTATCCCATCAGTGATAAATAAATTTTGATTCGTCACTTTAAAATTTGGTAATGAAAGAAAAAGAAATATTCAATTATTTAAATTTTTTTAGAAAATGTCATTAGAACTTACCTAAAGATCTGGTCTCAATATTTTTAAATAATTGAACATTCTTTATCTTTCTAATGGCTTGGTAATTTTAATTTAATCTATTTTGGTGTCTTTAAATGTTGTAAAATTTATATTTTTGTTGTTATGGGGATCAAAAGTCAAATTAAATTTGAATTTGTAAATTTCATTGCAAAGATATTAATTAATCGATTAGGTACCAATTTAGGGCGTTGTGGGGATGCTAATCCTTCCCCACGCGTAATCGACTATCGAACTCAATTTTCTGGTACGCAGACCTCAATTAGTTTTTTTAATTAAAATTAATTAAAATGAAAAAACATTTTTGGGTGCCCAATCACACCCTAATCAAATATTGGTGGCGACTCCTTGAACTGAACAATATGTTTTTTTTCCGTAAAGGAATTTCCAAATTTTCGAAACGAGATCTTTTCTAAAATCGCATTGTTTTTAATTAAAAATCAATCACAAAGAGAATAATTAAAAATGATGTTGGGTTTTCAAAATCTCGCTCTTTGAGAAAAAATTGTTTCGACAACTTGGCGAATCTGCTAGGGATTTATTTTTAGAGAGTCAGGCCTATAGTCAATTAATTGATTGTCTTTGTAATTGAAAGTTATAAATTCATTCTAATTTGGTTTTTGATCCCCTGTTTGGTTTTAATATCGTTTGTTCATAATTTGATTAAACAATAAATAGTTGTACTGATTTGTTTGCTAATGATTTCAGGTTAATTTTGTGTCTAAAGAGGATTGATTTTTTGAGCGTTTTGTGATTATGTGTTGTTTTATTTTCACTTTTCCTCACACACTGCACAGTTGCATTTGCATAACATGAGCTAAAACCCCTCTCCATCCTATTTAAGTAGGAGTGAGAGACTACTCTCTCGTGAGGTTTTCACCTCCGCATGGGATAGTGGATCACTCATGGAGCTCACACCTTATGATCCTCGTGAGGTTTTTACCTCCACATGGACATAAGGAGGTGTGTTCCCTCGAAATTGAACTTGATCCCAAAAGCCTGTGATGAGCCAGGATTGAGGGTTCGGTAGCCCATGGTGGCACCGACAAGGATAATTCGAGAACCCAATGCTTTAGAACCAAACCCAACATATAGTGAACATAGAGCTTGAACTTAGGTCGAACCTAACCCAAACAGCAGGAGTCCTGTGAGGAGGGTACACAAGGAAATTCTTTTTGAGTCATTTAATTTCGTTTTTTGAATAAATGTATGTGAAATAGAGATCATGCGGTTAGGTTTATCTTTCAAACCAGTATGCGAATTAGATATCATGCGGTTAGGATTTTCTTTGAATAACAAAGCCTGGGTAGAGATCGTGACTGGGTAGGATCTACTAAACCATGATCGGGTAGCCAGTATGTGAGGGTAGGTTTTATTTAATGATTACGATGCTTATTATTTTATTGTTTATATTATGTGTACTAACTCATTTTGGTTTTATGTCTATTTTATTTTGGATTTATTGTATTTGCATCTTCATGTTATAAATGTGTTAATTCACAAGTGATTGACTAATAAGAAGGCTGGTCATAATGAGACAAGAAATTCTAAACCATGTAGTCAAAATCAGGAGATCCAAAGATGTTCAAACTATCCATGAAGAAGGACATTCGATGAATGAAGAAATTTGAAGCTGATTGAAGAAGTCTTTCAAAGGAGCGAAGGGGTTTAGTCACTAGAAAGTTATTTTCGATGATTTTAAATTACAAGTGTATCCCATCAGTGATACTTAAATAAATTTTGATTCGTCATTTTAAAATTTGGGAATGAAAGAAAAAGAAATATTCGATTATTTAAATTTTTTGAGAAAATGTCATTATAACTTACCTAAAGATCTGGTCTCAATATTTTTAAATAATTGAATATTCTTTATCTTTCTAATGGCTTGGTAATTTTAATTTAATCTATTTTGGTGTCTTTGAATGTTGTAAAATTTATATTTTTGTTGTTATGGGTATCAAAGTCAAATTAAATTTGAATTTGTAAATTTCGTTGCAAAGATATTAATTAATCAACTAGGTACCGATTTAGGGCGCTGTGGGGATGCTAATCCTTCCCCACGCGTAATCGACTCCCAAACTCAATTTTCTGGTATGCATACCTCAATTAGTTGTTTTAATTAAAATTAATTAAAATGACAAAACATTTTTGGGTGCCTAATCACACCCTAATCAAAGATTGGTGGCGACTCCTCGAACCGAACAATATGTTTTTTTTGTAAAGGATTTTCCAAATTTTCGAAACGAGAGCTTTTCTAAAATCGCATTGTTTTTATTTAAAAATCAATCTCAAAGAGAATAATTAAAAATGATGTTGGGTTTTCAAAATCTTGCTCTTTGAGAAAAAAATTTGTTTCGACAGCTTGACGACTATGCTGGGGACTTATTTTTAGAGAGTCAGGTCTATAGTCGATTAATTGATTGTCTTTGTAATTCAAAGTTATAAATTCGTTATAATTTGGTTTTTGATCCCTTGTATGGTTTTAATATCATTTGTTCATAATTTGATTAACCAATAAATAGTTGTACTGATCTGTTTGCTAATGGTTTCAGGTTAATTATGTGTCTAAATAGGATTGATTTTTTGAGTGTTTTGTGATTATGTGTTGTTTTATTTTCACTTTTCCTCACACACTGCACAGTTGCATTTGCATAACATGAGCTAAAACCCCGCTCCATCTTATTTAAGTAGGAGTGAGAGACTATGTAACACCCCCAACCCGTACCCGACCTGGATTCGAGTCCGAGGTGTCACATTGACTTTTCAAAACATTTACTTGTATAAAATAGTGAGTAATTTAAAACTTTTATACATGTAGCTTATTCAAAAGATTTCCAGAACTATTCAGAGCTTAAATGTTTTTGCAAAACCGTTCAGTGCATATACAATTCAGACATTTATTTACATGCCAACCATTTTCAATGTACAGTATACATCTAATTCAAAACATCTTTTCTGATATGATCTTCGGTAAGAAGTAACTGACCTGTCTTGCTCCACATTGCTCTCTATATTCTTCTCGAACCTAAGTGTGAAACAATCACACGCTAAGTCGATGACTTAGTGAGGCAAATAAAACATATAATAGAAATCATAAAAACATCCCATATAACAAAACACATGAACATTTAATACTAACTTATCATACAAAATCATATACCTTTTTTATATAACAAAGACACTCATGTACATATATCATCATCTACTTTCTTAGCATTATCATATATATTATTATCATTATCTCTATCATTATCATCGAATTATTTATCACATAATCTTGTACTTATCATTTCTGTATATCATATCACTCATATATCATTTCACCAAAAGCATATACATTATATATATATTGTATTTATGTTATCTCTTTGATTAGCCCATGGTACACTTGTGAGAACTATCGATATGTGAGTCTATAGAGGTTGTGCACTAATGCTGTCACCACAGCTCGTATCATTGCACCGAAGTGCACGTAGAATTGCACCGTAGTGCCATATAATAATGTCCATAAGGACCACATATCATTCCTTAAGGACCACATATCATTCCTTAAGGACCACATATCATTCCTTAAGAATCATATACATATACCAGGGATCAAGTATGTGTCTCACAAGACTTCACACATGTTCCAAAGAATATATATATATCCCGAAGGACCACGTAGACCCTCGACTCTTGGCATGCCAACTATACCCCTAGCTCTCATGACACATAACATGGGCATTATCATTTATTTCATTTCAAATATTCACATAAACATGTAATTCACTTTCACATATCACGTATAACATAGCTTCTTTTCATATTATCACATAGTTCACTTACACGTAGATCATTTCCATATAATTCACAGGTCACATATCTCATGCTCTTGTATTCATATAACATATAATCACATAGATTACTTTCACATCACATAATTCATAGTTATGATTTCATATACTTACCTAATTACAAAGCTAATTCACATATACCTGTTTTCATATAATTTCTATCATTTCTCACCCAATCACATTTATTCATGTAAACATACTTATCATATCTTGTTCACATATGATCATATACTTCCTATAACATATAGAAACACCTATAACACTTTCACATAGCTTATATCGTAGTTCTAAATATATATATCATTTAATAGTATTTTTATTTAGGTAATAATTTAATCTATTTATTTAATTCAATTTCATAATTTCATTATAATCTTTTCATATAGCTCCATAGATATTTAGCATATAACTTATCTTGCATATTCGTATCGTCCCTTTATATTCAAGTTTCCTAATTGATATATATTATTCCCATTTCATTCTATAATTCAATCTTATTTAGTTCCCTTAACTCTCATTAAATCAAAATCTCTATTATACTAATTCCCATGATGGATCATATCACTATGTACTTGTCCAACTCATGTTTGCCTAGTTCATATCACTTCTCATGAACTCACTCTCATCATATTTTCCTATTCTTACATCTTTTATCTCATAACCATGTATTCACATAGTCTTATATTTCATTATCATATTACTTATATTTGTTCTCCTATGACTCTTTATAAACATCTATTTCCATTTCCCTACATCTCTTGACTTATCTTCTATATTCATATAATTTCATAACTTATTTTATATTCTCTCATTAACACTTAACCGTATTTTTACATAAACCACATAGCACATACAAAACAAAACCTATCAATTCATATAATCAAACATACATACACTTCATATCGTTAACATACTTATAATCAAGACTTAATGAGCTATTACTATAGGAATAGACTTATCACAAGTCCAATTTCCATATAATCTTATACAATAAGATGCACTCACCTGGGCCTCGTTGTTTGAATCAATCCTAATCCTTAGTTTGTTCCGGAACAAGCTTTCATTCTATATCTACATAATAATACATTAATACTTATCAGTATACTGATTGATATATTCGAAACTATCACTCCTTAGGCTCAGAGAAAAGCCAATTTCATCTTTTAATGAAGGTATGCATCGATGCACTACTGATGCATCGATGTATAAAATGCATTCGATATTGTATTATTATTGGGATGCATCGATGCATGCCTTATGCATCGATGCACTAATTGCATTCGATGTTTCTATTTTAAAAGAGTGCATCGATGCATTACCAATTCATCGATACACCTTCAAATAATTTCTGGGTTTTAACCTTGATGCATCGATGCACTATGAATGTGCATCGATGCACTCTGCCCAGAATCCTCTTTTATGCCCGAAAATCCACTCTTTTCAGCTTAATACTTCATATATCATCCCCTTTCTTATTTTTAACTTACATACTCATATTCCAACTCATTCATATTCATTAATCACCTCTTTAACATCAAAATCCTATTCTCCATATGAAATTCAAGAATTACACTAAATTTTCAACATGTTCTAAATTCAATTCTATTGCTTCTAGCTTCTTAATTATACCCTTGACAAGTCAAATCCATCTTCAAAATCTATTTACTCCTTTTATTTCAATAATTCTCTTAAAAACTCTTCATATTTAATCCTCCCTAACTCATCCATTTTGAAGTTTCAACTTACTTTAATATCTAAATAATCTTTCTTAGCACCCCAAGAATCAAAACTAAGCTTAAAACTCAAGAATTAACCAACTGAAATTAAACTTACCTTTGCCATGGAGCTTACGGGAAGAGAAGAGGAAGAAGATAACCCAAGCTCCAGACTTTTCTTTTCTTATCACCCTTCCACGTGTTTTATAACCCTAAAAGAAAGATAAAAATCTTTTTGGTCAAATGACCAATTTACCCTTTATTTCCTTTAATAATTATTGAATAACCTTCATCATATTTCCAATAAATCATTGAACTATTCAATTATCCTACTTTAATCACCAATTTCTGAAACTTTATAATTTGGTCACTAACCCGGTATTGAGGATGTTACAAATCTCCCCTCCTTTAAAGAAAATTATTCCTCGAATTTTCACTGAACAAATCAATAAGAACATATCTTCTATTGTTCTCATGTTACCTCATTTACTTACTTTTTCCGTCCTGTATTTCTTCAATTGTCTTTTTCCTTTATACATTTAATTTCTGTTACTTATCATAAACACAGTAACTCATAACCTCAATCCATTTCATTTCTTTATTCCATTTCTCCTTTATTTATTCCTTATACAAAAATCATATCTTTCTTTTCATATTCTCATACTCTTGTCTTATCATCTATACTCATCTCTATATATTAATCTTAATTGTATTCTCATAACTTTGATAACCCATTTCTTATACAGAATTTCATTCTATATCATTTCCTTGTACTTGTATTTTTCCTTCCTTAAGATTCCATGCAAATACTTATCTCCTTTTCTATATCATAGCTATCTAATTAGAATACACCACTATATTTAGTTTCACATCATAATTGATTAACTCAACTTTATCTTTTCCTCTAATCTTATAACTCTATCACCTTTACTCTGACAGCTAGTCAATAACATATGTTCAATCTAGGGTACAAACCCTAATCAACCAAACACATACATCCTTTCAAATCGAAATTATCTTAAAATTCATTTATTTAACTTGTCAATTTCACCTCCATTCTCATACATCCTGTACTTTTCGTTATTCAAACTAAACGTTCTGACTTCCTTTGTCTTATAAATTGATCATCGATATACCCATTCTTAAACTCTTCTTATCAATCCTCAGCTTTACTCAAATATACAACTGTATCCAGATTCATTTCATATTTGGTTATCATATCCTGAAAATATATTATAATCTTATACTTCCAGTATATTCCCATCACATATTCTTGTTAGCCAACGCTAACTTTTTCCTTCTAGAATGCAAAACAATATCTACATCCCTTGATCCATTTAAAATACTTCTTATTCTTCACTTTATATAATTTCTAGCAAAACTCTGAATTCATTCCTCCACTTTCATATACATCTTTAACTTTTCATTCAATTATCCAGAACCAGACTCTACTACTTAAATGAGTCTGACTTTCCTCCAATTGATCTTTTATCTTGAAATACCACTAATTCCAATCAAGTTTGTAGTTGAAAATCATAATATCTATCTCTCTTTGGTAGTGCTAATTTATGAAATACTAGTTCCCTTAATCATTCTGAGTTTTTATTTCTCCAAACTTTTCGTTATGAGCTTTTTCTCTTTAAATCTTTAACACAATTAACCATTTCTTGAAACGATAACAAATTCAAAACCAGTAACACTCTTTTAATTTAAGGCGCAAGTCCTAACAAAATATCACATGTATCATTTTCAGTCGGAATTAACTCAGCAGCAATTCAGCTTAGCTTAATACACTTATAATCATACTTATACAAGGTGTAATTCCCTTGTTTCAAGCTCGTGTATTCCAGTTTCATCTGTCTTATAAACTGGTCATCAATGCACTTATTCTTGAACTCTTATACAATTCTAATCACATCATTTAATCTTTTAACATTCTTATGGTGACAATTGTCCACCATACTCTAACTTACCAAAGTAGTAACAAAACTACTCAATTCAACATCTCCATTTTGAAGAAATGAAAACCTTCTATCATATCATTCAACCAAAGGTCTATAACAATAGAACCTTCCTCAAATCCACCCTTGAACTTGGGTGCTCGCAACTTTATCAACTAATTTGATACATTCATTCTATGAGTTAAAGAAGTATAAATTGAAAACACATCAGAACATTCTTCAACATGAAGAATAATTTTCCAAATTTTATACAGGCATTTCCTGAGGTGTTCGCTCTTCTCCCTGCCTGGCCAGGGCAGGTGAATGCTATTACCTTCAGGTTTATTACCTTTCACTTCTTTCGAAGCTCTTATTATCATACTTCTATTATCACATAATAATCTATTTTTTTATTAGCAAGACAGCATACTCCATACACTATCAGATCAGAATTTTTCACTTTGAGTTGGCATGTACACTTTTTAAAACACTTCTGACTTCGATTTAAGCCTAGAATCGGCTAAACCGTAGCTCTGATACCATTAAATGTAACACCCCCCAACCCGTACCCGACCTGGATTCGAGTCCGAGGTGTCACATTGACTTTTCAAAACATTTACTTGTATAAAATAGTGAGTAATTTAAAACTTTTATACATGTAGCTTATTCAAAAGATTTCCAGAACTATTCAGAGCTTAAATGTTTTTGCAAAACCGTTCAGTGCATATACAATTCAGACATTTATTTTCATGCCAACCATTTTCAATGTACAGTATACATCTAATTCAAAACATCTTTTCTGATATGATCTTCGGTAAGAAGTAACTGACCTGTCTTGCTCCACATTGCTCTCTATATTCTTCTCGAACCTAAGTGTGAAACAATCACACGCTAAGTCGATGACTTAGTGAGGCAAATAAAACATATAATAGAAATCATAAAAACATCCCATATAACAAAACACATGAACATTTAATACTAACTTATCATACAAAATCATATACCTTTTTATATAACAAAGACACTCATGTACATATATCATCATCTACTTTCTTAGCATTATCATATATATTATTATCATTATCTCTATCATTATCATCGAATTATTTATCACATAATCTTGTACTTATCATTTCTGTATATCATATCACTCATATATCATTTCACCAAAAGCATATACATTATATATATATTGTATTTATGTTATCTCTTTGATTAGCCCATGGTACACTTGTGAGAACTATCGATATATGAGTCTATAGAGGTTGTGCACTAATGCTGTCACCACAGCTCGTATCATTGCACCGAAGTGCACGTAGAATTGCACCGTAGTGCCATATAATAATGTCCATAAGGACCACATATCATTCCTTAAGGACCACATATCATTCCTTAAGGACCACATATCATTCCTTAAGAATCATATACATATACCAGGGATCAAGTATGTGTCTCACAAGACTTCACACATGTTCCAAAGAATATATATATCCCGAAGGACCACGTAGACCCTCGACTCTTGGAATGCCAACTATACCCCTAGCTCTCATGACACATAACATGGGCATTATCATTTATTTCATTTCAAATATTCACATAAACATGTAATTCACTTTCACATATCACGTATAACATAGCTTCTTTTCATATTATCACATAGTTCACTTACACGTAGATCATTTCCATATAATTCACAGGTCACATATCTCATGCTCTTGTATTCATATAACATATAATCACATAGATTACTTTCACATCACATAATTCATAGTTATGATTTCATATACTTACCTAATTACAAAGCTAATTCACATATACCTGTTTTCATATAATTTCTATCATTTCTCACCCAATCACATTTATTCATGTAAACATACTTATCATATCTTGTTCACATATGATCATATACTTCCTATAACATATAGAAACACCTATAACACTTTCACATAGCTTATATCGTAGTTCTAAATATATATATCATTTAATAGTATTTTTATTTAGGTAATAATTTAATCTATTTATTTAATTCAATTTCATAATTTCATTATAATCTTTTCATATAGCTCCATAGATATTTAGCATATAACTTATCTTGCATATTCGTATCGTCCCTTTATATTCAAGTTTCCTAATTGATATATATTATTCCCATTTCATTCTATAATTCAATCTTATTTAGTTCCCTTAACTCTCATTAAATCAAAATCTCTATTATACTAATTCCCATGATGGATCATATCACTATGTACTTGTCCAACTCATGTTTGCCTAGTTCATATCACTTCTCATGAACTCACTCTCATCATATTTTCCTATTCTTACATCTTTTATCTCATAACCATGTATTCACATAGTCTTATATTTCATTATCATATTACTTATATTTGTTCTCCTATGACTCTTTATAAACATCTATTTCCATTTCCCTACATCTCTTGACTTATCTTCTATATTCATATAATTTCATAACTTATTTTATATTCTCTCATTAACACTTAACCGTATTTTTACATAAACCACATAGCACATACAAAACAAAACCTATCAATTCATATAATCAAACATACATACACTTCATATCGTTAACATACTTATAATCAAGACTTAATGAGCTATTACTATAGGAATAGACTTATCACAAGTCCAATTTCCATATAATCTTATACAATAAGATGCACTCACCTGGGCCTCGTTGTTTGAATCAATCCTAATCCTTAGTTTGTTCCGGAACAAGCTTTCATTCTATATCTACATAATAATAATACATTAATACTTATCAGTATACTGATTGATATATTCGAAACTATCACTCCTTAGGCTCAGAGAAAAGCCAATTTCATCTTTTAATGAAGGTATGCATCGATGCACTACTGATGCATCGATGTATAAAATGCATTCGATGTTGTATTATTATTGGGATGCATCGATGCATGCCTTATGCATCGATGCACTAATTGCATTCGATGTTTCTATTTTAAAAGAGTGCATCGATGCATTACCAATGCATCGATACACCTTCAAATAATTTCTGGGTTTTAACCTTGATGCATCGATGCACATCATCAAACTATGATCAAAAGTCAATGTGACCACCGAACTATTTTTTTGTTTTCAGCTTAATACTTCAAATATCATCCCTTTTCTTATTTTTAGCTTACATACTCATATTCCAACTCATTCCTATTCATTAATCACCTCTTTAACATCAAAAATCCTATTCTCCATATGAAATTCAAGAATTACACCAAATTTTCAACATGTTCCAAATACAATTCTATTGCTTCTAGCTTCTTAATTATACCTTTGACAAGTCAAATCCATCTTCAAAATCTATTTACTCCTTTTATTTCAATAATTCTCTTAAAAACTCTTCATATTTAATCCTCCCTAACTCATCCATTTTGAAGTTTCAACATACTTTAATATCTAAATAATCTTTCTTAGCACCCCAAGAATCAAAACTAAGCTTAAAACTCAAGAATTAACCAACTGAAATTAAACTTACCTTTTCCATGGAGCTTACGGGAAGAGAAGAGGAAGAAGATAACCCAAGCTCCAGACTTTTCTTTTCTTATCACCCTTCCACGTGTTTTATAACCCTAAAAGAAAGATAAAAATCTTTCTGGTCAAATGACCAATTTACCCTTTATTTCCTTTAATAATTACTGAATAACCTTCATCATATTTCCAATAAATCATTGAACTATTCAATTATCCTACTTTAATCACCAATTTCTAAAACTTTATAATTTGGTCATTAACCCGGTATTGAGGATGTTACAGACTACTCTCTCGTGAGGTTTTCACCTCCGCATGGGATAGTGGATCACTCATGGAGCTCACACCTTATGATCCTCGTGAGGTTTTCACCTCCGCATGGACATAAGGAGGTGTGTTCCCTCGAAATTGAACTCGGTCCCAAAAGCCTGTGATGAGCTAGGATTGAGGGTTCGGCAGCCCAAGGTGGCACCGACAAGGATAATTTGAGAACCCAATGCTTTAGAACCAAACCCAACATATAGTGAACATAGAGCCTGAACTTAGGTCGAACCTAACCCAAACATCAGGAGTCCCGTGAGGAGGGTACACAAGGAAAAGCTTTTTGAGTCATTTAATTTCGTTTTTTGAATAAATGTATACGAAATAGAGATCATGCGGTTAGGTTTATCTTTCAAACCAGTATGCGAATTAGATATCATGCGGTTAGGATTTTCTTTGAATAACAAAGCCTGGGTAGAAATCGTGACTGGGTAGGATCTACTAAAGCATGATCGGGTAGCTAGTATGTAAGGGTAGGTTTTATTTAATGATTACGATGCTTATTATTTTATTGTTTATATTATGTGTACTAACTCATTTTGGTTTTATGTCTATTTTATTTTGGATTTATTATATTTGCATCTTCATGTTATAAAGGTGTTAATTCACAAGTGATTGACTAATAAGAAGGCTGGTCATAATGAGACAAGAAATTCTAAACCATGTAGTCAAAATCAGGAGATCCAAAGATGTTCAAACTATCCATGAAGAAGGACATCCGATGAATGAAGAAATTTAAAGCTGATTGAAGAAGTTTTTCAAATGAGCGAAGGCCAATATGTTCACTCAGAAGATAAATACAATCATACCAAGAACGAGAAGACCCTTCACAAAGATGAAGACCACTTTGCACTGGAAGTAAAAATAGAGATTTCAAGATTCAATTTAAGGACATCAGACATCGTCAAATATGATAAAGTACACCGAAAAATTTGGGTGCAATGTTATATTCGATGAAGAGTACGACTTAAGGAAATGAAGAAATGAAGAGTCACAATTGTATTTTGACTACATGGTGTAATGAAATCTTGTTATCTAAATGAACGTTGTTATATGGTGGTCACTTTTGGAATTAACACCTTGTGCATTTTCATTTGCATTTTGTATTCGAATTCTCGTTTTGCATTAGCTTATTAATTTATTTAATTTTCTATTTGCTTCAATAATAATTCTTGTCATCTTGTTATCATTTTTTGTTCTAACTTATTTTTATGTTGTTTTTCTCTTTTTCTGCATTGTATGACATAATCAAAAGGTGTTGATTTGTGAGTGTTCATCATAGTAAAAGGTTTTCATGATGAACAAAGGGTTTCGTGATCAAGCAAGCTATAACACAATCAAGAAGTGGCATCCTAAGAAATCTTCGAGAATGGTGGATATATGTTCACACAAAGGTCACATGACCGAGGAAGAGCAAAATGAGAGAAGAGAGTTGAGAGAGAAGATGTCTAAGATGATGGATAGAATAGATGCTTTGGCCAAAGGAAGTGAGAATTCTACAACAGAAAAGAAAGAGCTCGATCTTGTCAAATACGGAAGGGACTACTTTAGAATCTACTGATTCTAGCCAGTATGAGAAGCCATACCCAATCATTGTTCGTATCAACAAGTTGTTTGGAAATGCCTAAGAAATAGTGGCATCTGTAGAAGTTCAGAAGAATGAAAAGAAGCCATGCAGTCAAAACTCGGTGATATTTGATATTCTACTCCCGTTAGCATAGGAAGTAAAACTTGAAACTCCAATTCAACCCAAGTCAAGAGGTGGTTTTCATTTTGATTCTATCCCAATATCATATAAAGAGTTGTATGATGCACTGTTAGAAGCCTGAGAAGTGGCCCCACATTATACGAAACCTCTACAGTCTCCATATACAAGTTGGTATGACGTCAAGGTTCGTTGTGAATATCATGCTAGAGTTCAAGGAAATTCTATTGAGAATTGTTCTACCTTCAAATGACGAGTCCAACTTCTTATAGATAATGGAGTATTGGAGTTTGAATTGAAAGGATAACCCAGTTTGGTAACAGATTATCCTATTGAGTCTGAACCAAAAGTGACCAAATGTAAGGGTATCTGTGAAAACATTCAAGAGGAAGATTGTTTACCAAAGTATGAAGATCAGATTCGTCATCTAAGAAATGAAAATGATAAATTGAGTAGAGAGATGGAAGCCATGCGTGATGTTTTCCAAAGGATCAGTCAAGCCTTTAAATTTGCCGGCATAGGAAATATCCCAGAGGAGTTGATAACATGGGTCGTTAAACTGAAGAATGATGTTGAACAATGGAAAAAGAATTGCAAGGCGCATGAAGGTCGAACCAAGAAGTTTTCTCATGATTTACAGATTGCAGAAAAAAGGTGCAATACAACTATCAATGATTTGGGAAAGTATCAAGTTGAAATTCATATGTTAAATAGGTCTATTGCCAATATGGAGATTTCATATTAGCGCCACAAGCAGGAGAATGAAGCTGAGCTAGAAGCCACTATAGCCAAGAACAAGAAGTTGATGAATATGGTGGATGGTTGTAGTGATTTTATGCAAGAGTTTCATAACCACAATAACTTTCTTACAAGGAAAAATCAACAGCAGTGCCTGCAACTCTAAGAATCGGCACTCAAGATATAGAAAAGGGACAAAGTCATGAAAGAAGTTATGACCTAAGCAAGCAATGTGGGTCACAAATGGGTTGATTTAGCTGGCTTTGCAAGAGGATTGAAGCAGATTGACAACTCGACCCCCGAGCATGAGTGGAAATTAAATTGGTTTTTAAAGGAGATAGAAAAGTTTGGAGTGAAAGTTTTCCATTATATGTAAGGTTTGTTTGATATACCGAGACCTTTGTGTTCAATGAAAGTTGTTTTAAGATGGTTACTCTGGAATGACACCTTTTGTATTTGCATTTAGCATTTGTATTTGCATTACATATATTTATTTAAGCATTTTACATGCATTAATTATGAAAACATGGAAATAACTTATGGAAGGTTATATGCCAGTAATAACAAGATCATTCATTCATACTGCTCCTCATCGTCATGAACAAACAAATGAAAATAATAGAGTAATCTCATAAGGAATCACAAGATCAGTTGCAAGAGAAGTTGGTCGGGTTACAACAAGGTACGAGGAATCAAGCATCGAGTTCTCTGCAAGACGCATCGAATCAAATGATCCAGGTGCTGGCACTACGAGTTGTTGGTAAAGAGAAAATTGATGATAAAGGAAATCAATATCATCATACTAATGCATCGAAAGTGATAATCTACCATGGAGCATCTAACTCAATCCCAGGAATGAGCCACGTCAATTATGAGCAATTTGAACACGAATTCAAGTGGATGGATGAAGCCATTAAAGATATGAAGGTTGTTAATGCCTTTCACAAGGAGTTAGAAGCTAGAAAACTCAGTTTGGTCCCTAATTTGGTCATCCCACATGAATTTAGGGTGCCTAATTTTGAGAAATATGATGGCACCAGTTGCTCCCTAATTCATCTGAAAATGTTTTGTAGAAAGATGGAAGAGTACTTAAATGATGATAATTTGCTGATTCATTTCTTCCATTATAGTCTTGCTGGGCCAGCTGTAGTATGGTATAATTGATTAAACAGAGAGCATATCAAGACATGGGTCAACCTAGCTGATGTTTTTCTAGGGAAATATCAATATGTTAAAGGCTTAGCCCCAAAACGTCATGACCTTCAAATGATAAGGATGAAAGCTACCGAGAGCTTTAAAGAATATGCCCTAAAATGGAGAAGAATTGCAACACAAGTTCAGTCTCCTTTGCTAGAAGAAGAAATATCATGTATGTTTCACGATTCTATTCCAACTCCTTTCTTTGAGTTAATGCTGGGAAATTCGACGAATGGATTCAAGGAGCTTATGACAGCTAGAGAGTTAATTGAAGATGTCACTTCAAAAAACTCAACCGGTCAAAAAGGAAAAGATGATGAGGTGAATGAATGTCACGTCCAGAGCTCTCACAGTCGTAAAAGAAAAGGGGCAGCAGGTTACTCGAGTCGTCCAAAGAAAGTCCCAAGATTGAAAAATACTTTGAAATTGTTCCAAACTTCTATCTCAGATCTGTATCCTCATTTGGTTAAAGGTCAATACCTCACACTGAGGCCAGTGAAAGTGAAACCAGACCCTTCTACTCACAGCTATAATCAAGATAGTTTCTGTGATTTTCACTTGAGGACATTGGGGAATTCTACGGTGAATTGTAGGCTGCTGTTAAAGGAGATAGAGATGTTTGTGAAAAATGGGACGATAACACAAGAATTGGTAAAACAGTGGATGACGAGCTTGAGTGGGGCTTTAGAGCACATAGTATAGCATCTGTTTGGGTCATATGTTGCTACATTAGATGAGTAATGGGGCATCCTATTTAGGAAGAAGTCATTTCATCCATCATGAAGCCTTATTCCATTTGCAACATCTTGTTTGAATTTTTTTTTGTCATTTCTCAGTTGTCTTTATAAGGATATTTAATCGGACTTATGCTAATTTAAGGATGGTGAGCATTGAATCAAATTTGCAACTTGAAATTCTTTGAATATCAACTGAATTAAAAACTCTTTAAATGATTAGAGTTATAAATCTTTGACAAAGTGACAAGATTGAAACCAGATAAAACAAGGACCTTAACCTTATTCCTAGAAGATACAATTGAACATCATACCTTATATTTGCAGTGTAACATCCCAAAATACGGGTTAGTGACTAAATTGTAAAACTTCAGAATTTGGTAATTAAAGTAGGATGATTGAATAGTTTAATGATTTATTTGGAAGGATTGTTAGTAATTATTAAGTGAATTAAAGGTCAAAATGGTCATTTGACCAATAAATAAATTAAAAGGTGATAAGGATGAGATATATACGTGAGAAGTGAGGGGGAGAGGAAACAAAGTTTCCAGAGTTCTCTTCATCCTTCTCCTTTCTCTCCATCGTGAACCAAGCTAGAGCATAAGGTGAGTTTTCTTATTTGTTGGTTATTTGTTGAATTAAAGGTTGGGTTTTGATCATTAGATGCTAACTAAGCTTAAGGAAAGCTTAAGTTGTCTTATAATCAAAAGATGAAGAAATTATAAGAGATTAAAGAAAATGGGTTTTTAATTGAATTTATGGAAAAGAGTTGATAAGTTGAATTTGAAGTTAAATTTGACTTGTCATCATGCTAATTAAGGAATTTGAAGTGTTAGAATTGTATTTAGAACATATTGAAATTTTAGTATGATTCTTGAATTTCATATGAGGGATAGGATTTTGAGGTTAAAGATGGTGGTTGGGTTTAATGATATGATAGGGGTTTAAAATAGAAGAATTGAGTGAAGAATTGATGATTTTCGGGCTTAAAATATAATTTCTGGACAGAGGGAACCGATACCCTATGAAGGGGTATCGATACCCCCTCTTGAACGAAAAATTCCAGTATGTCCAGGGGGTGTCGATTCCCCTAGGGGGTATCGATTCCCCCTAATTGAAAAAATGGAATTTGGTTCTTTAATCTGGCTTAAGTTATTAACATCAAGTTTAAGTGTTGAAAACATTTTTGATATTTCGATATAACAAATTAAGTTAAATGAATTTTAAGATTTTACAAATGATTTTACAATTTATATTCGATTCAATTTATCGTATATCAAAATTATTACTCCAAGTCTTTGAAGATCAATTTTAATCCTTACTAAATGTGTAAAATTGTGATTTGTACTTAAACTATTTTTGAAACAATTTTCACAAAGTATTTTGAACCAAAATCAAGCCTTAAATCAATTTTTCAAAGGCATGCACCGATGCATCAATACCATGCATCGATGCATCAATGAATAAATTGAAACATCGAATGCATTCAATGCACCGATGCACTCTCCATGTATCGATGCACTCTGATTTAATTAAAACATCGAATGCATTTGATGCATCGATGCACAAGCCATGCATCGATGTACCAGGCTATTTTTCAAACATCGAATGCACTTCATGCATCGGTGCACTCTTAGTGCACCGATGCACTAGGAGTCCAACGGTCAAAATATTTGAAATTTTACACTGATACACCGATACATAAAGGTCATGCATCGATGCATGAGACGCTCACACCCAGAAAATTAATTGTTTTCACACAATAACGGCTCTATTTACTCCACTAATTATCACCAACGTTCAGAGTTGATTCAAGGAGTATTTAAACAAGTTCAGAAGCCATTGATCAACAACAAGAAACATCAAGCAACTAGAATCAAGAGAGAATCAAAGAGAAAGCATCAAACCTCAAGTTTGAGCACTTCAAGCCTATTTTTCATTCAATATTCATTTTGCTTTCAAGAACACTTTTGTACTCAATTGTATTCATTCCTGAGTGTTCTTTTATTTGTTCTAGAATTGTGCAAACAATCTACCTTGTGAGGATTTCCTTGTAAGTTTGCAAATTTGTATTGTTCTCTTTGGGAGAGAGTTTTCTCAAGAATTTGGGGTATAATTCTTGAGGGTTTGTAAGGTTACTCTTTGTCCTCAAAAGAAAGACAAATTAGTGAATTTGTAGAAAATCCTTAGTGTGGATGCTAAGGTAGTGGACGTAGACTTTGGTTGAGAAAGTCGAACCACTCTAAATCGCTGTGCTAATCTTTTCAATTTTCTGTAAAAGCTTCCACCAAAATTTTAATTGCTAATTCACCCTCTTGGCCGATTCCGTCGATCGATTAACTCAACAATTGGTATCAGAGCCTCACTCATTTGAAGGTTTAATCGCCTCTTGAGTCGATTCGGGAAGAGTTACATCGATTATCAAGTTATCAATGGCCTCCGCTTCAAATTTCGATTCCGGTCTCGATTCGATGCCCGTCAACAAGCCTCCTTTCTTCAATGGAGCTAATTATGCCTATTGGAAGAATAGAATGATGTACTTCATTCAAGAAAGTGACATGGGAGTATGGAATGCCGTATAAGAAGGATACATCAAACCTCTCACTCATCCAAGGTTGTGGAGTGAATGAGAGACAAGAATGTTCCAGCTCAACTCCAAAGCCATCCATATCATATTTTGTGCTCTTGGACCAGATGAATACGGAAGAGTTTCATCGTGTACAATAGCCAAAGAAATATGGGACAAGCTTCAAGTCACTCATGAAGGTGCCGATGAGGTAAAGAAATCAAAAATTAGTATTCTAACGCATAGCTATGAAAATTTCAGGATGAAAGCAAATGAAGATATCAAAGCTATGACGGATAGATTTTCAACGATTGTCAATGGTCTCAAATCATATGGAGAGATCATTTCAAATGAAAAGCTTGTGAGGAAGTTAGTCTACTCCCTTCCAAAAGCATGACAATCGAAGAACACGGCAATCATCGAAGCTAAGGATCTAACGTCCTTAACTCTTGAAGAGCTAATCGGTTCCCTCCTCACTCATGAAATGATGCTTGAAGATGAGGTAGACCTCGACAAAATTGACGAGACACCAAAGGAGAAAGAGAAGAAGAAAAACATTGGAGTTGCTCTCAAATCCACAAAAGATAAGAGTGATTTGAATGACAATGATGAGAAAATGGCATTGTTTGCCAAACGGTTTAGAAAAATGATGAGACCTTATCGAGGAAGAAAATTCAAACAAAATGAAGGCCTCAAGAATGAACCGAAAGACAAGGACCCAATCATTTGCTATGAATGCAAAAAGTCGGGGCATGTCAAATATGATTGCCCACAATTGAAGAAAAAGGGGCAATCAAAGAATAAGCACAAGGCTCATGTGGCTACATGGAGCGATGAAGAAAGTTCCGATTAAGTGGAACAAGAAGTAGCAAACTTGTGCTTGATGGCATTCGGGGAAGATTCTAAGGTAACCTCTAACTCATCCGATTTTGATGATTTATCCTATGATGAGTTATTAGAGGAATATAATGGGTTGGCTTCGGATTATGAGAAATTATTTTTAAAATATAAATATGATGTTTCAAAATTGAAAAATGAAAACAAACTCAAATCCAAAACCAACAACGATCTTGAAAGTAAAATCAAAGATTTGCAAATCAAACTAGAAGAGTTTGAAAAGAAAAATTTAGATTTGCAAAATTTACTTTCAAATATCAATGATGATCATCAAAATAAAATTGATGATCTTAAAACTTCTTTTGATAAAGTTGGAACAAAACATTTTGAAAAAGGTGAAAATTCAAAATCCAACTTTGTTAGAAAAAGTTTTAAAAACTACAATCATAGAGGTCCCCAATGAACCTCAAATAGAAAAATCATTAGAAGTATGTGGGTTCCTAAAGAACTCATTACTACTAAAGATAAAGATATCCTACACAAATGGATACCTAAAGGGACTAGGATTTTGTAAACTAATGAATATGGACCCAAAAGAATTTGGGTACCAAAAATCAAAAATTAATCTATATTTGTAGGGAAAGGAGCATTGCTACAAGGCACGGGAAACAAATTCAAATTGATGGTACCTTGATAGTGGATGCTCGAGACACATGACCGGAGACAAAAGCTGGTTCATTGAGCTTAACGCCAAAAATGGAGGAGAAGTGACTTTTGGAGACAATTCAAAAGGTCACATTGAAGGTAATGGTACAATAGGTAATACCTCTTCCATACAAATTAAAAATGTTTTATATGTGAATGGATTAAAGCATAATCTATTGAGTATTAGTCAATTATGCGATAAAGGATTCAATGTCTTATTTGAAATTAATGGTTGTAAAGTCATTGACATTGCATCTAATCAGATTATGATTGTTGGTCATAGGATAGGAAACATATACATGGTGCATTTAGATTCTATTGATTTAACTAATTTATGCCTAGTTGCTAAGGATGAGCATGATAGTTGGTTATGACATAGGAGACTAGGACATGCTAGTATGAGTGTTTTGCAACAGTTAATTCAAGGAGACTTAGTAAGAGGGTTGCCTAAGCTTAAATTTGATAATGATAAAATCTGTGATGCTTGTGCTAAAAGAAAATAAAAGCGAGTTTCTTTTAAATCTATTAATGATGTATCAACTAGTAGAGTATTACAATTGATTCATTTAGATCTTTTTGGGCCAACTAGAACTACTAGCTTGGGTGGAAAACAATATGCATTTGTCTTGGTAGATGACTACTCTAGATATACTTGGGTTCTATTCTTAAGTACAAAAGATGAAGCAATAGAACATTTCATCACATTTTCAAAAATAATCCAAAACGAAAAAGGTTACTCTATCACTAGTGTTAGGAGTGATCATGGCACTGAATTTGAAAATCTTGGATTTATTGAGTTTTGTAATTCTAATGGTATTAGCCATAATTTTTCAGCACCTAGAACCCCTCAACAAAATAGAGTTGTTGAGAGAAAAAATTGAACTTTAGAAGAAATGGCTAGAACCATGCTTTGTGAAAATAATTTGCCAAAATATTTTTGGGCGGAAGCCACAAATACAGCTTGTTATGTTATAAATCGAGTAATGATTAGGCCAATTTTAAAGAAAACTCCATATGAAATTTTCAAAAATAAAAAGCCTAACATTAGTTATTTTCATCCTTTTGGATGTAAATGTTTTGTTTTAAACAACGGTAAAGAAAATCTTGGCAAATTTGATGCTAAAAGTGATGAAGGAATTTTTCTGGGTTATTCCTTAAATTTTAAAGCTTATCGTGTATTTAATAAAAGAACTTTAGTTGTAGAAGAGTCTATGCATGTTGTTTTCGATGATAATCCCCTTCCGAGGAAGGATTCTTGTGTTAATGATGATGTAGGCATTGTACATACAAATGACGTTAGACATGACGTTGGAGAATCATCATCAAAGGAAGAAACAAAGGATGAGGAAACTCATGATCCTCTCGAGAATCCAACCATTGAAGAAAGGGATGTATCTTATCCAGGAGAGTACAACTATGGCAAGGATGGTGAAATTATAGGTGATCCATCTAAAGGGGTAACTACTAGATCTTCTCTTAGAAATATTTGTAATTATGTTGCATTTATTTCATTCATAGAGCCTAAGAACATCAAAGAAGCATTAAAAGATGAACATTGGATTATGGCTATGCAAGAAGAATTAAATCAATTTGAGAGAAGTAAAGTATGTACATTAGTTGAAAGGCCTAGTAATAAAACTATTGTAGGTACTAGATGGGTTTTTAGAAATAAGCTTGATGAAAGTGGTAATATAGTGAGGAACAAGGCTAGACTTGTTGCTCAAGGCTATACTCAAGAAGAGGGCATAGACTATGATGAAATATATGCTCCCGTAGCTAGGATGGAAACAATTAGAATGTTATTAGCATTTGCATGTTTCAATGAATTTAAATTATATCAAATGGATGTTAAAAGTGCATTTTTAAATGGTTTTATAAAAGAAGAAGTGTATGTGGAACAACCTCCAGGTTTTGAAGATTCAAATTTTCCGGACCATGTTTTAAAATTGATAAAAGCTCTTTATGGTTTAAAACAAGCTCCTAGAGCTTGGTATGAAAGATTGTCAAATTTTTTAATTGAAAAAGGTTTTTCAAAAGGAAAGGTTGACACTACATTGTTTTTAAAGAGAAAATGTAAAGATTTATTAGTAGTTCAAATTTATGTTGATGATATAATATTTGGTTCTACTAATGATGTTCTTTGCCAAGAATTTTCTAAGCTAATGCAAAGTGAGTTCGAGATGAGCATGATGGGGGAGCTCTCATATTTCTTGGGACTCCAAATCAAGCAAAGAAAAGATGGCATCTTCATCAATCAAGATAAGTACGTCAAGGATATGCTCAAGAAATTTGGATTGGAAAATGGGAAACCCTATGCCACTCCAATGAGTTCTTCTACAAAGCTTGACTTGGATGAAGGAGGTAAATGTGTGGATGTTAAATTATATAGATTCATGATTGGTTCATTGCTTTATCTAACCGCAAGTAGACCGGATATTATGTTTAGTGTTTGCTTGTGTGCTAGGTTTCAATCATGTCCTAAAAAATCACATTTACTAGCCGTTAAGAGGATCTTTAGATACCTTAAGGACACTCCTAGTATATGACTTTGGTATCCTAGAGACTCTAGCTTTAGCTTGCATGCCTTCTTAGATGCGGATTATGGAGGATGCAAATTAGATAGGAAAAGCACCTCTGGTACTTGCTAATTCCTTGGAAATATACTGATTTCTTGGTTTTCAAAGAAACAAAATTGTGTTGCATTATCTACCACTGAAGCGGAATACATTTCAGCCGGTAGTTGTTGTGCACAAGTTTTATGGATGAAACAATAACTTTTTGATTATGGAATTGAAGTAAGTACTATTCCTATCAATTGTGACAATACTAGTGCTATTTGTCTCACTAAAAATCCCATCCAACACTCTAGAACTAAGCACATTGAAATTAGACATCACTTCATTAGAGACCATGTCGCTAAGGAAGATGTAGTTCTAGAATTTGTTGATACTTTGCACCAATTAGCGGATATTTTTACAAAACCCTTAGATAAGGAAAGATTTTGGACACTTAGGAGAGAATTAGGTTTAACTGACCTATCTTCACTTAGTGTTTAAAATAATTTTAGCATTTTTAATAAATATTGAAAAATGCTTATAATAATAATCTTTGATTGCATTCTTGTTATTAGTAAGGGGGAGTTTATGATTCTTATTAAAAATTAAAATTATGTTCAAATATAGTTTAAAGATTAATTTGATTGATTGAACATAATTAATTTTTGATATATGAGTTGTCAATACCACTAGAGCCAAATAATTTAGCATTTTAAGTATTTAAAACAGATTTTTGACATTTTTGTGCTTAATGCACCGATGCACTTAACAATGCATCGATGCATCCCTTTGAATATGCATCGATGCATCCGCATGATGCACCGATGCATGCCTTGAATGTGCATCGATGCACAAGACCATGCATCGATGCATCCGTCGGGCTTTTGGTTAAAAACCCTGATTCTCTTCATTTTCTCAAAATCCTTCAAACCTCATACCACAGCCGTTCGTCCCTCTCTCTTTCTAAATTCTCCACTTGCTCAAAATCAACGATTTTTCGTCGGATTCTTCAAGCTTTTCATCTCCCAAACCTGCTTCTTTCATCAAATCGTGCAAAACATCACTACATTCCACTCAATCCGAAATTTCAAGGTAAATTTTTCAAAAACCTCTATTTATTGATTTTTTATTTTAGAACTAGTTTTGGTTAGTTCTAGGTTGAACATTATATCGGGCATTGATTGTTTGATGATTAGAAACTCGATTTTACAACTAATTTCATCAAAAACTCGCAAAAGTTTCAAAATTTTCTTAATTTTCGAAATAAAAAAATCTTCCACCAAAATGAGAAGCAATAGTTGCGGAATCAACAACAAATTTTCTTAAATAAATCTTAAAATTTCCCAAGTGTTTTGTTATATCAAAAAGGGGGAGATTGTTGAAAACATTTTTGATATTTCGATATAACAAATTAAGTTAAATGAATTTTAAGATTTTACAAATGATTTTACAATTTATATTCGATTCAATTTATCGTATATCAAAATTATTACTCCAAGTCTTTGAAGATCAATTTTAATCCTTACTAAATGTGTAAAATTGTGATTTGCACTTAAACTATTTTTGAAACAATTTTCACAAAGTATTTTGAACCAAAATCAAGCCTTAAATCAATTTTTCAAAGGCATGCACCGATGCATCAATACCATGCATCGATGCATCAATGAATAAATTGAAACATCGAATGCATTCAATGCACCGATGCACTCTCCATGCATCGATGCACTCTGATTTAATTAAAACATCGAATGCATTTGATGCATCGATGCACAAGCCATGCATCGATGCACCAGGCTATTTTTCAAACATCGAATACACTTCATGCATCGATGCACTCTTAGTGCACCGATGCACTAGGAGTCCAACCGTCAAAATATTTGAAATTTTACACTGATGCACCAATGCATAAAGGTCATGCATCGATGCATGAGACGCTCCCACCCAGAAAATTAATTGTTTTCACACAATAACGGCTCTATTGACTCCACTAATTATCACCAACGTTCAGAATTGATTCAAGGAGTATTTAAACAAGTTCAGAAGCCATTGATCAACAACAAGAAACATCAAGCAACTAGAATCAAGAGAGAATCAAAGAGAAAGCATCAAACCTCAAGTTTGAGCACTTCAAGCCTATTTTTCATTCAATATTCATTTTGCTTTCAAGAACACTTTTGTACTCAATTGTATTCATTCCTGAGTGTTCTTTTCTTTGTTCTAGAATTTTGCAAACAATCTACCTTGTGAGGATTTCCTTGTAAGTTTGCAAATTTGTATTATTCTCTTTGGGAGAGAGTTTTCTCAAGAATTTGGGGTATAATTCTTGAGGGTTTGTAAGGTTACTCTTTGCCCTCAAAAGAAAGACAAATTAGTGAATTTGTGGAAAATCCTTAGTGTGGATAGCTAAGGTAGTGGACGTAGACTTTGGTTGAGAAAGTCGAACCACTCTAAATCGTTGTGCAAATCTTTTCAATTTTCTGCAAAAGCTTCCACCGAAATTTTAATTGCCAATTCACCCCCTCTTGGCCGATTCCGTCGATCGATTAACTCAACATTAAGGTTTAGGCTTTTGATAATTGTTTTGGAAATTATATTTATGTAGATATATAGAGCCTAAACGAGTTCCTGAACAATCAAAGAATTAGGATTGAATCAAAGCAAACAAGGCTAAGGTGAGTGCATTTTATAGTTAAAGTGTATAGAGATAAGACTAGTGATAAGTCTATCTCTGATAGTTAAATTCATGATTTTATACTCATGTACATGCATACATATATTATTGTTATGGTGATTTCATGCATAATTTATTATGCTTTAATATGCTATTGAGTGACTGAATGTCATTACCAGAGAATCAATCCATGTATGTGAATAATGGAAATGATTATATGTGTTACGTGAAAAGTGATGAAAGAGATATGAAATGAGAAATGTATTCATGTTTAAGCCCATGTTATATGATATGAGAGCTATAGGTGTAATTGGCATGCCAAGAGTCGAGGGTATTGTAGTCCTTCGGGACGTAGTGGTCCTACGGAACATATATAATAGTCATTCGGGACGAATACTAAACTAATGTTCGGTGCCCCATGAGGGAATTTATACGAGCTGTGGTGACAGCATTAGTGCACAACCTCAATGTACTTACATATCTCTATTCTCAATAATATACATGGGTAACTGAAAGATAAGTTAAAGTGAAAGTGACACAAGAAGGTAAGTTTCATATATGCATGACATGATTACATATGAAATATAGACATGCATATTGAAATGTCATGATCAAATGGTAAGAATACATATTTATGAATCTATTGTTACATGTTCATTTATTGCCTCACTAAATCTATGACTTAGCGTGTAAGTGATTTACACGTAGGTACCAAGAAACGAGAAGAGCAAGAATAGAAGTGACAAAGATAGTATCATTACTAGAAGATTAGATCAGAAGTAATCGACAAAGTAGGTATTTTTTTGTGTACAGAGTGTTGGCATGTAATAAGTCGTTAATTACGAGCACTCCGATCGAGTTTGTATTTTGTGGTTCCTTTAATATAAATTAACGTATTTTGTTTTAAACAAAGTTTTAAATTTCCCTATTTTTCTTTAAGAGTCAATGTTTGAAAAGTCAATGTGACACCTCTGACTCGTATTCGGGTCGGGTGCGGGTTGGGGTGTTACATGTAGGGACCGATATAGCCTTCTTCTATCATAAAGGAATGAACCATATGCTTGGTATTTAGGTATGCACAGGAGTGGACAACATGGGGCATCTCTTGTGTATGATGTTACAAAACTGACTAGACCACACTTTTGTTGATGACGTTCAATGATGATTATGATCTTTACGGATGAAATAGTCGAGTAGGTGAATCTAGTTTAGGTCAGATGCTTGGAAATTGAACTCTAACGATGATATTTTATGACTTTCAACAACACCTAGACTATGACAGGTTCTTCTTAACAAGCTTAAGAAATTGGATCCGTATACTCATATTATAATATTATATGTATATAATAAAGCTTGAGCTGTCTCCCTAGAGCAATTGGTTAAACGCCCCGGCTTTATGGATAGAATTCAACTGGCCTAATAAAGGTGATTATATTATATATACAATAAAGTTGAGCTATTCCGCTAAAGAAATTGGTTATAGAGGAAACTCGAAAGCCCTGACTTTATAAATAGATTATATTTAAACCATGACCTTGATCGGGTACTTGGCAATTCGGTGTATGCTCCACTGTGATTGTCAAGTCGAAGACTTTGTGATGATATGAATCCTTCAGCTAGCCTGATAAAGGCAAATTATAATAAAGTTGATTTTAGCTAGCCAGACAATGGCAAATTAAATCAATTTTATAAATAAGGAGTTTCGGTAAAGATGGACTAAAGGAGTTAAGAAACAACTATTATAGTCAATTTCACACGAGCACTCAAGAATTTCATTTTTAGACCGATATTTCTGCACTGCCTTTGTTAGAAGAGTCTACGAAGCTTGAACAAATGGAAGATTTCAGAGAACTGAAATAGAAGTGTTCTAGAAAGTCTAGTAATTGATTATGTTAGTTACGTCATTTTGTCTGCATCTGATTAAAATACCAAGCTAAGAAAGAAGAGCATGTTGCGATGTTCACAATGATCAAGAAAGAAATGACATTTTGGTGGTCGAAACCTTAGAAAATAGGAAGCCAACCCCTAAATTTTGACACTTGTCAAAGAGCTATAACCCTAAAAACATTAAAGAGCTATTGATTCTTTTGATATTCTGTGAACTCATATTTATGATTTGATTTGATTGTGAGTCTGAATTAAGGGGAAATGTTTTATAAAAAAAATTATTCTTTGATCCCTAAAATAAGAGAAAAGGGAAAATATTTTCAAACAGGACAGTTTCAAATGTGAAAGGCCCTTGAAACTGGCGAGCCTCATTATGCCTCTATTGTAGAAGAAGAATAAGTAATACTAGAACATGAAGTATTCCACAATCTTGAAGCAGATGGTCTAAGAGAATAGAATAAATGAAGAATATAACTTATAACATTTTGATAGGGAAGTGGTGGCAGGTTAATGAACGTTGCTCTTATTTAAGAATCAAACCTAGAAAGCTCTAGACTCGATGAAGAACAAAGGGGATGAATAGGGGAAGGTGGTGTCAGCAACTAGGGTCTTTTAGAGTTTCTTTTAAGTGCTGGAAAGAAGGTAAGAAACAAGATTAGAACAAGATAAACAAAAGATAAAGAAATTAAAAAAAATAAGATAATAAAGAAATCAAAAGATCTCCCTTATGAAGGTGAACGGTAAAGATGATGATGGTGAGGATGGATTTGTGGAAAATAGATGGATAAGTGTCCTATCGAGCCCTCCTAGTTGCAATGAAAAGGCAAACACGATAATATGGCTCTAACCAACCCTCCTAGTCGCGATGAAAAGGCAAATTGGAGTGTGAAGATTAATCTCCCTCACAAGAACTTGAAAGAACTCCAGGAGAAGAATCTTCGAAGGCACAAGGCAATCATCACTTGCAAAAACGAACTCTCGTTGTATTATTAATCAAAGAAATCTTGATTACAAAGTTGAATGAAGCCTCCTTTATATAGGAGCTGAGTTCTAAAGGTCCTAAATAACTAATGAATAAAATAATAATAAGCTAAACATGTCTTAACTCTAATTCCTAATAAAATAATAATAACTAAAAATAATATTTTAACCGAACCTTAATTCCTAATAAAATAATAAATCTAATCTTAAAAGATAATGCATCATCCTATATTAATTTATATTACAAATAATCAATAAAAATAGTGAAAATTCGTAATATTTACAAAATCCCGTATTAATCACGTATATGATTTTCTGCATGCACCGTCTTCAGTAAAATGATCATATCTTGATTTCCCGATATCGGATTGATGCAATTCAAGAACAGTTGGAAAGATAATAGACAAACAGTTGTATATCCAGAAGAAATTTTGACCAAATAAGATCAGGATCCCATTCAAAAAGTCATCGAAAGTATGCTGCTGTTCTGATGTTCTTTTCCAAAGCTTGGACGACTGGATCATTTGGAAGAGTTATTACTTCTTCCTTTGATGTGAGCCTTGTGATGCATGTATCACATTTCCTTGTGACGTTGTCAATAACTCATCAAAAAGAAGATGACCTCATTATTTAGAAGGGGTGCATATTACAGTTTGTATAAAATGCAAGACATTTTGTTAGAAGGATTGATCACTTCTTAAGTGTTTATAACAATGTAAAGAGACACCCTCAAACTACTTGACAACACTACTGTATAGTGACACCAGAATGAGAACATTCAAGTTAGGATATGTTAGGCACGAAGAAATCCATGAGTACCCACTTTGGGGCATGACTGAACATACATCATGTTGGGATGACAAGATTAATACCAAGAAGATATTGAGAATGAGTCTCACAACTTGAAGTGTCAGGGGTAGACCATGAATTTGAGCAGAGCTTACCTTGTAAAGCAAACCAACCGAGCATCAATCAATGGCAGAGTCCTGAAACAACAACTCGAAAAGTGTCATTGAGTTCAGGACAAAATGGGGCATTAAGATCATAAGTTTGACTATGGCAAGAGTTCCACAAATGAAACATTTCTTTTGAGGCTTTAATGAAAAAACACAAAGATGCAAGTGGATCATATGGTTCATCAGAAATGCCAGCTTGAAATAACTTTTTGAATAAGTGAAGGAAGACTGAGTTCACTACTTTGAAGTCAAATGAAGATTGCATCAACATTTTTGCATTCATAAGAACATCATTTGCATATAAAAAAATCATATATTACATTTAGATACATATTCATTGCATTCATGCATCAAAGCATAAGTTTATAGATTTTTCAAGAAAAAAAGAATGAAAAGATAAAATTCAAGCTGTGAATGAAGGGAATTATATTCCGAGTGGCAGAACCTCAAAGAATTGAGGAACCCAATACATAGAACAATAATCATTTTTGAAGTGGGGCATGTTACCCAACTTATGTGTTAAAGAAACTAAGTCCAATTTTCGAAAGTTTCTTGATTTTTCTCAAATGAATTTCAAAGGAATTAACCCTAATTTTTAGGGATTTTTCTCAAATATGTTTTTAGAAACTAAGCATTCGAGAGTTTATTGATTTGTAAGTCCTTCGGGCCATCCATAAAACTTTAGTGCAAGATGTTTTCAAATAAGATTTTAGAAAATAAGCCTTCGGGGGTTTCTTGAATTTTAAATCCTTCGGGTCATCAGTAAGTCTTTCGAGCATGATGTTTAAATCCTTCGGGTTATCTGTAAGCCTTTCGAACTAGATGATAAGACCTTCGGGCAGAATGTTTTCAACATTTCCAATGGAGGGTTCATAATGAGAAGAACTCATCCGAAAGAGGGAGAAGAAGTTCATAATGAGAAGAGCTTGTTCGACCTATCACTCGATTCACAACATTTCGAATCAGTGACGCCTCGCTTGAGGGATCAACATTTCCAATAGAGAGTTCATAATGAGAATAACTCATCTGACAGAGGGAGAAGAAGTTCATAATGAGAAGATCTTGTTCGACCTATCACTCGATTCACGACATTTCGAATCAGTGACGCCTCACTTGAGGGATCAATATTTCCAATAGAGAGTTCATAATGAGAAGAACTCATCCGACAGAGGGAGAAGAAGTTCATAATGAGAAGAGCTTGTTCGACCTATCACTCGATTCACGACATTTCGAATCAGTGACTCCTCGCTTGAGGGATCAATATTTCCAATGGAGAGTTCATAATGAGAAAAACTCATCCGACAGAGGGAGAAGAAGTTCATAATGAGAAGAGCTTGTTCAACCTATCACTCGATTCACAATATTTCCAATCAGTGATACCTCGCTTGAGGGATTGACATTTCTAATGGAGAGTTCATAATGAGAAGAACTCGTCCTAAAGGAGAAAGTTCATAATGAGAAGAACTTGTTCCTTTCAAATTCACCACAGAAGAAGGTGAACCAACATTTCTAGAAGAGTTCATAATGAGAAGAACTCGTCCTAAAGGAGAAAGTTCATAATGAGAAAAACTTGTTCTTTTCAAGTCCATCACAGAAGGAGGTGGATCAACATTTCCAGAAGAGTTCATAATGAGAAGAACTCATCTAACGAGGAAGAAGAAGTTCATAATGAGAAGAATTTGTTCAACCTTACATCAACATTTCCAGAAGAGTTCATAATGAGAAGAACTCATCCAACGAAGAAGAACCAGTTCATAATAAGAAGAACTTGTTCAATCCAATGCTTTACAACGAAGGATATCCAAATCACACGCTAAAAAAAAGAAGACCGGACAAAAACTGGTTGTCTTTTTCATATGTGCCCTATTCTTGTTAACATAAGAATGCACAAAGAGGGGCAGCTGTAGACACCCGTTTTTGACCGGGCTTAAAAATATTATAAATATTAATTATATATTAATAATAATAATAATAATAATAATAATAATAATAATAATAATGTTACATATTATATTTTACAGGTCCAAGGCCTAGTTACAAATATCAACCCAATTACAAGATGTTGGTTCAAGCCCAAGACCCGAATCCAGACTCGGTTACAAGACCCGACCCCTTTATCTACTGCCTCCCACATGAAGTCAGTGATTAGCACCCCATGCTTCACACGTGAAATCTACAACAAATCCACTAAATTCAACAAATGATCAACCATCCACTGGAAAATGTATCAAAGTCAAAACCAAACACTACCCCGAAAATCAGGGGATTATTCCACCTGCTCAAACCTAAACCCATCAAATTCTCACCAGGAAAATCAAACAAGATGACAAAAAGGATTTGGTGGAGAAAAAAAATAAATAAGAAGGGAATCATTCGAACGAAGGGGGAGTGACCATTAACAAGAAAAAAAACACGATTCGAACAGGGGGTCTCGGTTTTCAGCAGCAAAACACAGAGGATTGGAACAAGGGAATTTTTCATCAACAACAGAGGGGCATTACATTCTTAAGGAAAAAACGTCTTCCTCATCAGTGTAAATCCTCTCTCTCCCAATTCGAAAGATCGGAGAACATTTGTAAGAGGAGACCCAATCCTCATTTTTTCGAGAAGCAATAACATTTTTTTGGTATCTTCCATATTTCTTTCGATTTCCAGAGTGATCTATGTATGTCTTTATTTCGAAAATAAATTGAAATTATGGAGAGATCCACTTACCTTGCCGTGTTTGGATCGTCGCTGAAGGTTGGTAAGAGTGCTGTGAGTTTTTCGAATCCTTGTATGTTATTTACTTAGTTTAGTTCTCATGGGTTTTCAAAATATCAAAGCAGAAATAGATGGGGGTTAAGTTATTACCTTAGTGTTGCGAGTTCTCGTAGCCGGAGTAGGATCTTTGCAATTTTCGTCCGTGTTGTGGGAGATCTCTTCGTCAGCTTAGGAGCTCGGGCTTCTCGGCCATGGTAAGAAAGGGGGAGAGTTTGGAGAGCTAAGAAACGGCGTTGGGTGTAAATATGTTAGGTTTAGATGAGTTGGAGTTTAGTTATTAGATTAAATATTAATTTAAAGTTTTAATGAACTTAGATGAAGTGATGTCGTTTAACAGGGGTTAGGGGAGTCCATTGTGTGTGAATGGGTTTATTACTGAAGAAGCCACTCCTGTTTTTTGATTTAGTTCATTGTAGTCCTTAAAACCCATGTTTCCGTGATTTCATTGTTTGTAATTTTGTTGAGTTATGTTTGAGTCCTTTACATTGTTACTGTTATGACTTATGCCTTCAGGTTTGCATGAAATTTAATATGTTCATGAAAAGTAAATGTATATTCATGTTGCGCATATTGTTTGCTTCATATTTAACCAGTATTATTTAAGTTCAGAGAGTCAATACGTATTCATTCATATTTTCTACACATACATGCATGATGAATAGCTAGGTATATATATGTACGTCATACGTGAACCTCATAGTAAATAATAATTATCCTATTAAATAGGTTTTCATCTTTTAATTATATTAACTAATCTAATGTATGTAAGTTATGTGAATTTATTTAATTGTTAAAACATAAATATAATTGCAAGTATCCATCACTCAATATGTATGGTATCCTCATGTGCATAATTCGACCAATTTATATAATCGGATTAAGGGGCTTCTCTTAACTCATTAGAAAGCTATTTTCGATGATTTTAAATTACAAGTGTATTCCATCAGTGATACTTAAAAAATTTTGATTCGTCACTTTAAAATTTGGGAATGAAAGAAAAAGAAATATTCGATTATTTAATTTTTTTTTGAGAAAATGTCATTAGAACTTACTTAAAGATCTAGTCTCAATATTTTTAAATAATTGAATGTTCTTTATCTTTCTAATGGCTTAGTAATTTTAATTTAATCTATTTTGGTGTCTTTGAATGTTGTAAAAATTATATTTTTTTTGTTATGGGGATCAAAAGTCAAATTAAATTTGAATTTGTAAATTTCGTTGCAAAGATATTAATTAATCAACTAGGTACCGATTTAGGGCGATGTGGGGGTGCTAATCATTCCCAACGCGTAATCGATTCTCGAACTCAATTTTCTGGTACGCATACCTCAATTTGTTGTTTTAATTAAAATTAATTAAAATGACAAAACATTTTTGGGTGCCCAGTCACACATTAATCAAAGATTGGTGGCGACTCCTCAAACCGAACAATATGTTTTTTTTCATAAAGGAATTTCTAAATTTTCGAAACGAGAGCTTTTCTTAAATCGCATTATTTTTAATTAAAAATCAATCACAAAGAGAATAATTAAAAATGATGTTGGGTTTTCAAAATCTCGCTCTTTGAGAAAAAAAAATCGTTTCGACAATGATGTTATAAATTAAAAATATACATTTAAATAATTTTTAAATTCTTTAATATTATAATATATAAAATATATACAAACCTTCTCATTAATTGATAAACAAAATTTTAATAATTGTACATTCTATGAAAGTATATGAAATTTTAAAAAAAATTATAAGAATTTTTAACTTGAAGAAATATAAAATTTTAAATTCATAAATGATTTATTATAATTATGTCTTGATAAAAAATTACAAATCTATAAATTATAAAAATAAACACTTCATATTATATGATAAAGGAATGTTAAAATTGCAATTTGACTCCAAGACTACTTTTCTAAATGCAAAAGCTATAAATTTGAGCTTTCGGGTTTAAGTTTAAAAGCATTTTTTTTTTGGGAAAAAACAATAATTCTTATAAACATTTTTCGAACTACATTTAGAAGATGGTCAACGTTACTTAGAGATTCAAAAATGATTTTGACCTACATGTTTTATTCAACCCATCTTAGTTTTTTATTCAGCCCTTAAATTATTGTTGATTTGTCAAAGGTCCACTACATGTTTGAAAAAGTTAAAATGATTATGGTTAATGATAAATCAGTTTAATGATAAGGTTAATGCATGCGTACTTTGAGGTTATAGGTTCGTGCATAGATTATCTGTTCAAATGTATTATAATTTAATTTTTATTATCAGCATGTTTCTTACATTATAATTATTTTTTAAATTAATAATTGATATATGATTTATTGATGGATTAATCGATTTGTTTCATTCACAAACATAAGGGTTACAACCCTTAATCCTGATAAAGGAATATATTGTATCATATTGATTGAAACTTACTATAATAATATGAATTTATTAGTTTCACTTATAACTTAAAAAATTTAAGTAAATCATTTTTATTTTTAAATTTAGAATAGTATTTTTAACCCTTAAATCCTTTCTCTTCATCACAAAACTTATTTGTATAGAATTTATGAACAAAAATATGTCCCTAATCCTAAACGAATCACTTAGATGATTAGGAAATGTATGTAATGAAATAATTTTAGAAAAGTCAAAGAACAAATTCAAATCAATTTTAGCCTATCTCTACGAAAAGTAAAATAAAATTTAAAAAATTACGGAAGTGTGTAAAAGATAAAATAAAAGTTGACCAATAATTTTATATTTAAAATAAAATTGTATTATAGACACAATTCTTTTGATCAATAAATATTTTTTTTGAAATTTAATGGTTTGGATATTTTATAGGGATGCGTTGAGGGAGGGTGACTACTATAAATTTTAAATTATCATATATTTTATATTTTTTTATATAAATTAAATCTATAATTTATTTTAACCATCTAAAATTTTATAAATTCGTATCTACTAAAATTATATATATTCACGGCATAAAATTTTATAATGGTCTCATTTACCTTTCATCTGATGTAAAATAAAGTAACTATATTGAATTATTATAATTTATATGCTGTGATGTTATAAAATAATTTGGGTGCACTTCCCACTTAATGAGTGGAGTGGTCATTTTCTCCCCGTGCTTTTAGCATTGGAAGAAAGTCAACTAGCGCGTTTCCAACTTAGTAACTTACTAGTAAATTTTGAAAGTTTTTAGGAGTAAAAGTATAAAATTGTAATTGAGATTTACAGATTCATCGAGAAATATAAAATTGTTAATATCAGATTTAATATATTAATTTGATAAAACTTAACGAGAGGATATCTATTTATGAGAATTGGAATTTTATGGATATTATATTTAGAATTAAACGTTAATATAATTTTTATATTAATTAATTTTTCATCAAAATATAATATTTTATTTAGAATTTTTTAATCAAATACTAATCAAATTAGTACGAGGAGAAATAAACAAAGGCAAAAGGAAACAAATAGCCACTCAGCACAAAACCATGGACCAATAATTGAGAGAAAAACAATATGAGTTCTTTCAAGTAGTAATCAATTCGATGTTGTTTAAATAAAAAATTAAGTTCGAGTTTTTGTTGTATGTAAAAAGATTATGTTAAAAAATTCAACCATCAAAATTAAATATACAATACAAATCGATTTAAATTAATTAAAACTAAATTTTATAATAAAGAGAGAGAAAATAATTGAGATGAAAACAAACAAGTAGAGCTCCAATGGCAGACGTACAGCACAACAAGACACCTCACCAAACCCCTCCCAAAATATCTTCCGACCAAACTATTTTAAAAATCAAAGCTTTCAACCAAAATATTATAATAATTTAAAGTCGAACAATCCACCGCCATTATCTTATTATTTTTTTATTCTATTTTTATTTTATATTTTTTTTAATCTTCCGACTTCAACACGTTGAAAGGCTAACAAAACCTAGGTGCCTGCCTTGTCCCTTATCTTTTAATTTAATTAAGCCTCTTTTTAATCGTTATTGTTATTATATATGCATATATGTATGCATATATGTATGATGTCTCATGTCTAGATGGAGTTATCATGCATAGTGACATGACATAGGAGTCTGCGAGACGAGGAAAATATCATGCCAAGTCATCAGCATTCTTAAGTGAACGAACACCCTTGTAAAGATCTCTCTCTCACTCTCACTCTCTCTCTCTAAATCTCTATCTCTCCCTCACACACACCAAAAGCTGTACCACTCCTTCAAATTTTCCAAAAAATTAGATATTTTCTCCTTTTAATTTACTGTCACATTTGTCTAAAACAGAGCGTTAAATCTAAATTAATTCCGGGAAAAACAGAAACTCAGGTATTTACTGACTTTCCAAGTTTGGAAATTTTCATTCTGTTTATGCATTTTTACAATATTTTTAGAATTGATCTTGGGATCTATCTTAGTTTTTCTTTTTGTTGATTTAGTGTGCTATTCATTAATCTTTTTCATTTTTATCTTAAAATAACAATTGGCTTTTGCCTTATTTTCTTCTATTATTTGTAAAGTTTGAGGATTTTATTCTTTTTTAAGTACTAACCATCAAGTTCTTGTTTTTATCTGAATCTTTAGGTAGGTGTATCGTATAGACGATGTTATTAGCTTTCGTATTAATCCATGTTCAATTGATTTTATTTTATTCATATTTTCAAAATAAAATATTATGTATATATTTTAAAAATCTGTTTATTGTTTTTCACTTTCTGTATAGTTGCGGAATCTGAATATGAGGTAAACTATAGTTGTATTGCAAGGCTTTAGATAGTTAAAAGCTGAAACTTTCAGGAGACTAATATAATTTTGTAAAATTCCAGTCCTTTTTAGAGAGAGATGCAATAGTTTCTCTTGTTGAAATTTTCTACAAGTTAAATTATTTTGTATTTTCTTATATTGACATATATATTTGTGGGAATATGAGGGTTGCACAGGGTTGTGATGTTGAATTACGAAATCTTGATTCTTGACTGGTAGCTGTTGCAGAGTGGAAAAGCATAGGTTCTGGTGATTGATTCAAAAGAGTACCTTTGGAGGTTACGTCTTGTTTAGTCTAAATGGCTAATCCATCTAAGAGGTGGATTGATGGTCTTCAATTTTCATCACTGTTCTGGTCACCACCACAAGACCCTCAAGAAAGAAAGGTATGGCGTCGTCCTCATCCTGTGCACGAACCTTTCTGGATTATTAGATACTTTTTGCATCTTTAAATCATTTTAATCGCCTCCTTGGTTTACCTGAAAACTTAATTAGTGAAATAGGTTGCAGAATTTGAATATGTTACTGGATGTTAGCTATAGTAGATATTGAGTGGAACATGCGTTCTGATATGGTACAATTTGAAGCAAAGAGAGGAAAGTTAGTTTCCTATGTCTGCAAGGAAGAAAGCCCGTTTGCAATCTCGCTTATTCTTATTAGATTTTTAAAAGATATATTTAAGTGAAATTGCATACTATTTAGAACAAATATGAATCTGAATTCTGAAATGAGAAGATAAGCTCTGTCTATTACTACTTTAATTCATAGGAAAGTTTGCTGCTTAAAATTCCTGGCATGGTTGAGGCAGATACTCGAGTCGTTTTACAAATCTATCACGTGTAAAACATTGTATTTGCATTCAGATGTGGTTTGAGTTGGGTCATTTGGTGTCCAGATTATTGGCTTCTCAAGTTTATCCTGGTTGGACATGTCTAAAAGCTATACATCATGTTATCATTTCAAGATTCTTGTAGACCTCTTAACTAGGATAAAAGTTCATTTTGGAGATAGTGATCTATCGAACAAGGAATATACCTTGAAATAGAAGTTGAAGGATTGTGATAGTGGTATTTAAAGAGTATGATAGAATTGGCTTTACAGTTGGAAGAGGTTGACTATCTATGAATATTTTTGCTATATAAAGGTTTTTTGAAATGTACTTGAGGGATCATTACAAAGTTCATGTACATAAAACGTCATTTTGGTTGAATCAATCACTTGAAAACAAGCAAGAATGTGTTTTTAAATTGTGTTGATCAATCCATGTCTTTCTACTCCTTTCAATTTACATGTTTATCTCTTGCTAATATAAGTTCATATGCTTTATTATGTTCCCCTTTGTTTAGATTCAAATTATTTCTTATGTTGAGTATTTCGGGCAATTTACATCAGAACAGTTCCCTGAGGATATTGCTGAGGTATGTTTGTTTTGTACAGCCATTTCACCCTTGCTGACTGTGAAGGAAAATATGCTTAACTAATTTGTTTAGTATCAATTTTTCAACGGAGGAAGTGTTTGATGGTTAAGGATTTATATATCTAACAGAATTTTGTTGTTCTTGTAATAGCTTATTCGCAGCCACTATCCATCGAAGGAGCAACGCCTTTTTGATGACGTTCTTGGTACTAGCTCTTTCTTCTTCTGCACTATTGTACAATCCATAATGATTAAACCTTTAAATTAATATACTTAAAAGATATTACTTATGGTATGTGATTGAGAATGATCGATACTTTAAAACGATTGGTTTGCAGCAACTTTTGTCCTTCATCATCCAGAACATGGGCATGCAAGTTTTTCATTCAACAAAGAAGATATTTGCTTCACAAACTGCTTTTTATTTTTTTCCTCCTATTTTTCCTTTTATATATTAGATTTGCAATGCTCTTTTTATCTACTTTTTTTCTCCCCACCAAATAAGGAATCATTGAGACTGACCAAGAACATGTCTATTGCATTTGTCTTTTTTCACAGAATGAGTATTCTGAACAGTGGGCTCTAGCATGTGGAGAGATCTTGCGAATTCTGACTCATTACAACCGCCCGATATAATGAAACCACAAAATAGTGAACCAGATAGGAGCCATAGCAGCAGCCAAGCCACGACAAGTGAACCCGTAGATGGGGAACCTTCCTTTCATAAACCTTTGATGCAACAGGAGAGGAAGCCTTTAAGACCTTTGTCTCCTTGGATTACTGATATATTGCTTGCAGCACCTTTGGGTATCAGAAGTGATTACTTCCGTTGGTGAGTGCCTTTTACTATAGTTTTATATTTTCCTTTCCTTTGGTGAGTGCCTTCTCGATTTTTGAAAATATTTTTGAACTCTTTCTTAATTTTATAGTGCAAGTGATGGGTGTGTTTGAGCCTCTTAGGTTATTAAAAGTAAGGAAAAGAGTAAGAAAATTTGCTCTTTTTTTATGAGGATAAAATATAAAAGAAATTATATTTAACAAAATTATGTTATAAATTTTTTAAGACTATTTACATGCCGGTATCTTTTTTCAGACACTTTTTATCGAGAATCCAAAAGTTTCAGCAAATAGCAAGTGTGACAGTTAGACACATACTGATATGAGATACCTGTACCAGAGTCCATGAAACATAGCCAATAAGTTGCCAGTTCATTCTGGTAAATTTCTGTTGTGATGATTTATGCTCCAAAAAATTGAAGAAGGCATGTTGAAAGTTAACAAATATTTCTTATGAGAATTGTTGGTATATCCTTAGTCTGCAATTATTACAACAACTCCACTGTCACAAATGCTTGGAACAGGTTAATCATTGGAATTATCCCAAGGATTTGTTGAGAAAGAATCATTTTTTTTGCGGATAGGAGCTGCTAATTTCACTTTTCATATTTTTTTTCAACCAGGATATAATCAAACCACTTGTTTATTATATTTTAAAACACGGATGTTGGGTGACTTTGTTGATTTAAATTTTTTGTTTACTGGTAGATACATATATACAGATAAGCATCTTGGATACATTCCCATTGTCTACCTTGGCTTTCTTTCCCTTTTGTCGATGCTACTGGTTGTTCACATTTTATAGCATGTATTGCATTTCACAAGCACTATGATTGGTTCCAAATGTGAGCATTTCTCTTAGGACTGGTGTGTAGGTAAATGTGAGCATTTCTCTTAGGACTGGTGTGTAGGTCTTCTACTTTCTCCTCTACGCTTTTTGCCGAGGCTTGAATAGTGGGCAGAGGACTTTTATTTGCTCATCTACAGAAGATGTGCTTTTGAGTTTTAAGGTCACTCCTAAGTAATTACATAGTAGTTGAATTTATCATATAACTGTCATCGACTTAGTTCCCTTGTGTGATTCATCCTATGAGTAGACCTCACCGCCTAGAACTCTATGTGCCTATTTCTGAAGCTGACTTGGATTAAATGTTAACAGGTGCAGTGGTGTTATGGGCAAATATGCAGCTGGGGACCTCAAGCCACCTACTACTGGTTAGTTTGATATTTTGTGCTCGAGTATATGACATGATTATAACGCTGATGTGACCTTTAAGATGAAGTTTGTTTTTAAAATATTAAAAAAGATTTTATCATAATAGACTAAACAAATATATGAGCAATAGATGAAGGTATCAGTAAATAAGTCGAGCCTTCAATTATTAAGTTGAAAAAGTTCTAACAGATTGAATAATTAGAAGAGATAGAAATACCAGATTAAGGCAAAACATAAAAGTAATACACACTTCTCTGCGTATCATACATATCACATATATATGTTGCGAAAATCATCAATAAGAACAAGAACTATGGATGTTTAATAGCTATGGCCAATCAAAATTTGGGTATAAGTGATGGGATATATCTCTCACTTCTTAATCGATCAAATATTACTTTACTGCAACTGATTTTATGTACTATATTCGTGGAGGGGTTCATCTAAAGAAATCCGTTTTCTAGAGAATATGTGGTTTAGAAAATTCTTTCAAGGCAGAAGGGATTATATTCACTTTTTCATAAGGATTGATTTGCATGTGACCGGTTGATAAGTTGAAAAATTTTGTTCTCTTTTTGTTGGCAGTAAATACATTGATGCCAAGCCGGGCAACATTCTGTTGTAAACTGACTCGAAATAATTTTTTTTTTGTTCCAGTAGAAAAACTTGTGCAAGGAAAGCTTATTTTGATGTGCTTATTGCTTAGTAGGGTCTTGTTTATGCTAATTTTTATTTGTGAACTGTGTATCATTCTCTTCATGTTCCCTCTTTTAAATTTAGTCGGGTCTTACGTTACTGTCTATATGCAGAGATTTTTACGCAGGGATTTATTTGCAGGGATTACTTTTCATTACAGACGCGAATATAAAGACTGCATATGAAGGCTGTTCAACTATGTATTTATTTATTTATACATGCATTGCATTTTATCTTTATTCTTAATTTTCTAACTGCCGGAGGTCTTCCACGGAAGCTGCTCTCAACTAGGGGTGTAAACGAGCCGAGTCGAGCTCGAGTATTGTCGAGCTCGACTCGAACTCGAAAACTTTAAATGTAGGCTCGGCTCGACTCGAAAACTTGAGAGCCTAAAATTTTCAAACTTGACTCGAACTCGAAAGGTAATATTGAAACTCGACTCGAACTCAAAAAGGCTCGAACTCAAAAAAAATTCAAGAGCTCGATTGAAGCTCGAGACTCGAGCTCGATTTTGAGCTCGATTCAAGCTCGAACTTGATTCAAACTCGAACTCAAACTCGAATTTGAGCTCGATTCAAGCTCGAACTTAAACTCGAATTTAAACTTACAAAAATCTTATATTACATTCAAAATATATAAATAATTTTCCCTTCAAGCTAGATTCTCTTTACATCAAAACCCAAATTAAATTAAAACACTAGTCCCCACGTAAAGCACGACAACCAAGCAGCAACGCCCATACCTTGTTGCCCAAGCACCACCCATGAGCAGACAAAGGCTCGGCTCCCCATCCAGCCACCCATGCTCCTACTTGAAGAACACCAGCAGCTAATTAATTGAGCTGCATTGGTCTTGCCAATTCCAGCACCCCAAGCAAGACCCACATCGTGCCCATATCTGCCCATGCCTTGCTCTACAAGACCCCGTGCCATACTGTCGGCCACGAAGAGGAGATCTATGCACTGTTCGTACCATCCATGCTCAGGGGGACGGAAACCAGAATCAACAACAGAAAAAAATCAACAGCAAATAGGGGCATCAACGATTAGCAAGAAAACACTTGCTCGGTTCTTTGGGGATACGGCTTAAAAGAAGTGAAAGGAATAAGCTATGTTTTACCTTTGTGTTCCATATTTCTGATAGGTGAGCACAAAGACTAGGGTGAAGATCATGTGTGATGAAAAACTCAAATCACCACAACCATATACTGCAGCTTGAGGAACTGCAAAAGTTTGACAAGCAATAGATCAAAAATAATTAATAAGTAAACACATTCATATATTTAAAGGCGCTAAACTGAATAATACAATAAAATAAGAATACATACAATTAATTAAGATGACTTCTAGCACATTACTTGGTTTTGGCAACCTGGCAATCTTTGAACCTGCAAAAAACATGTTTGACAAATGGTCTTAAAATCAAATTTCATTCTTATATTATTCTCAGAAAAAAATGTTCAACACAGATAATTTCAACTATATACCTCTCGGCAATGATAATATGGTCCAACAAGCCGAGTAGAATAAAACATGATGATTCGGAGAAACTGAGGAGCCTGCATCAAATAAATAAACAAATATAACAAAGTGTAAGTAAAATACTTGGAATATGCTAAAGGTTGCATGATTTATCAAAAACCATCAAATTTGAAAGTATTTGAACAACTCAACATCGAGTTCAGTTTTAGTAAAAAGGTGATTTATGAAAATGGTGATTCAAGTTGATAGACACCTTTGGTTACGAATAAAAGAATAAAAGAGCTCATCAGCCTTTTTGTAATTGAAATCTATTTAAGAATAAAAGAGCTCAGCAGAGTGAATTACTAGACAGAGAACGAGGACAATTATTCATCTAATATGTAATAGGAGAAACCACCTATGTTTCAGTTGATTCTCATTTAACCACAGTAGCATACATTGGATTAATATGATGGAAGGAAGAACCCCGAGCAAGGCCGTACATCAGGTGCATTCATAAAAAAACACTAAGCACTGATACTCACAACTAAATACGCTAGCACCCTGCATCAAACCAGAACTGTATTGATCTTTTTACTCTTGAAGATGAAAGGATAGAAAGTCCACTGCAAATAGCAATATAGAAGTGAGAACTGGAAAATTGAAAGATTCTAACAGAACATAAATAAAAGGACGGTATTATCATGTATTAAAAATGTAAGAACTGAATAAACTAACGGAATTTTTTTGGGGGGGGTAACCAACTGCAGAATAACCTTACCGAGACAAATGATAAAAAAACAAAAGAGAACACTATCTCACTGATGTAGGCTTTATCTTTGCCTGAACTCCTAAATTTATAAGAAAATAAAATGAGACTGCATTTCACCAAATAATAAATACATAATAGATACAAGCAAAGAGCAAAAGTTAAATAATCTTGTTTTACTGGAAGAAGAAAGTATCCAATATCCTGAAGTGATGGACTGGCTGATGTAAATAATGAATTCCATGGGCAGCTAGACCATGAATGTACTGCAGAGTGTAAATGAACATTTCAGAGCCAAACAAAAGCAACAACCTACGAAATTTCAAGTTCTAAAATGATACTACTAGATTAAGCATACTTCAATTTAGAAGATGTAAACACTAAACAAGGTTGGATGACCCCAAAAAACTTTTGAGAAGCGATGTAAAATAACATACCAGTTTAGGTCATTGCTAAAGCAATTTTATCCATATGAACCATGAATCATGATAGAGATTTATCTTATGCTAAAAGCATAAGCTTTATTAATCCAAGTATAAGAAACCAGGATCACTACAGTTCATCAGATCCTACTTCTTTTTCATAAAAACAAGCATCTTCATTAAACTCTAATGCTTGCTTGCCCACTACACATCCACTGTTAAAAAAGTTTTTTTCCTTTCAATTTTTAGGAAAAAAAGTAAACATTTGAAATTATTCAAGAAAACTAGATATTGCTAATAGAAACTGTGTTTAATTTGAATAAAGATGATAAACAAAATGGAACCTGAAAAATGAGACCGGCAAGAACGTATTTCCAACAGTCTAGAAGAAGATTGATCTCTGTAGTTGTCTCCGCACAAATTCTTTTCCACAACTAGAAGAACAACAATCCAAAAATCAAATCAAAATCCCTAAATAGTTTCCCAATTCTAGAATAGTAAACTAGAAAACAAACACACACCTTTGAAGCTTCGCGACCAATGTAAAGCATCATCTCGTTGTCGTATTACAACCAGTTCCATAGTACTTCAAAACTTAGCAGTTAAGTTCAGCATTTGTTTAAATTATAAACTGCCATTTCCTTCCTCCAATAACCTAGCTTGAAATCTACCCATAACTGAAAATGCCACCTCCTTTATTGATTCTTCAAGCGATCAAACACCGACCACCCCAAGATCAAGAAGGCGAAAGCAAGGAAGACAACGAAAAAGTAAGAGGAAAGGCTTTGTTTGGGTTGCTAGTGACGGGGAGAGGGTTCTGTTTTCATGGTGGCTGTGGGTTTTAAGAGGGTCACGGCGGCGGTCGAAGTGTAGAACTCCGTTGAAGAAAGGCGAGAGGAGCGGCAGTTGCGGCATTGTTTTCTGGTTTGCGTGAGAATGAGAGGGGGAGAGTTGGAATGAATATTTAGTTTAGGTTTATTTTAATTTAGGTTCTAAACCCTAATTAATTTTGGGGTTAATTTTCGTTTAGCCACCGTAACCTTAGGGTAAATTAGCTTTAAGCTCTCTAGATTTATGTGTTTTTGTACAAAAGAGTCCCTCAATTGTTTAAATATTAGCTTAAATTAGTCCTCACATTTAGGTTTTTCTTAATTTAGTCCATGTTTAGGATTGTTTTCTTTAATTAGTTGTGTGTATTTATTTTGCATGTTGATATGTTTATGTATAAGTATGTGAATTATTTATTTATGAGTCACATAACATCATTTTGCATAATTTGTATGTTACCTTCATGTGCATAACTTAAACCCTAAACCCTAGCCTTAACACATAAACTCTAAACCCTAAATCTTAAATGCTATCACTTAAATCCTAAACCCTAAACTCTAAACCTTAAATCATATCACATAAACTCTAAACCATAAATCCTAAACTATAAACCATAAATCCTAAACTATAAACCCTAAATCCTAAACCTTGTCACATAATTAGTTATGAGGTAAGTACAATATAATATCTTAATATTAAATGCTCAAATCATTGATATTTATGATATTTGAACCCAAAACATCAAAATATAACAACAATTTAAAAAATTAGTTATTACAAATATTATCATTAGAAATATATTAAATATTTGTCATTAGATAAATATTTTTTTATTAATTTAAAATAAATATAAGAATATTTATTCAAAAATAATTTTTAACCATTTTCAATTTAAGATTATTTATTCATCAATAATTTATTTTTAATATATTTTTAATAATGTAATTTTAAAAAATCTAAAATTATAATATAACATTTTTTTCGAGCTGCTCACGAGCTTTTCGAGTCTAGTATCGAGTAGCTCGTTTCGGCTCGTTAAGAACTCGAGTCGAGTTCGAGCTCGTGTCGAGTTCATTCGATCCGAGTATTTATCGAGCCAAGATCGAGTCGACCTCGAGTAGCTCGCGATCTGTCTCGTCTCATTTACAGCCCTACTCTCAACCATGTGTTGGGGGCAACCTACTACCCTACCTCTCCCTTACCCCATTACATATGGAATAGGGTTTGTTGTTGTCGTTGTTGTATATTTCGTGCCTTATTTTGTTACCTTGAGGCTTAAGGCATAAGTAAGCGTTCATTGTGTGGTAAAATTATCATGGGAATGTCATAGTGGCCTTACTAGTTACTGTCTTGTTATGATGTTTCCCATTTAATAATTTGATGAGGGAATACTGAAATAGGCCCGTAATTAGTGAATGCGTGTGTGTATGTATATCAAGATAAGAAAATAAAAATGGCCTTAAGTGATTTTTTTCCTAACCACAAATAATAAGATATTTTAGACCTGAGGACTCGTCACTTGACCACCATTTTCCACAGCTTCTTCTCGTGGATCTGGAAAGAATCCTCAGCTCATGCCATCAACTCCAAGATGGGCTGTTGCAAATGGTGCCGGTGTCATTTTAAGTGTATATAATGAAGAGGTTGCACGCTATGAGACTGCTAGTTTAACGGCTGCTGCAGTCCCTGCTCTTCTACTTTCTCCCCCAACAACAGCTTTGGATGAGCATCTAGTTGCTGGGTTACCAGCTCTTGAACCATATGCACGTTTGTTTCATCAGTAAATTGTTTAACCTTTTCTCTTGAACAACATTGCTCAAAGGTTTTCATTCTATACTACACATTTTTCCTTGTGCCCTGTGAACCAAGCAAAGCACTTCCAAATTTATATCAGAAATGTGGATTTTTGAGTAATAGTTTCTTTGTGTTCTTTTGAGAAGGGGGGGGGGAGGGGTTAGGTTACATGGAAAATGCAGTGTTAGCATGCTGTTGTATATATCTTCCTACCCAAATTGCCTTGAACGTGGTTTCTTAAAAAACCTTTTTGACTTCTTAACATTTAAACTTTAGGAATTTTCTGTAATACAAAGTCCTGATATTCTTAAAGCAAATATGTACCACAAAGTACATCTATTATGGATGTAGAAAAATATGATATGTTTGAAAGTAATTTGTTAGAAATTTGTTGGGATGTTTCAAAATGCAATGGAAAAAGTCTGATGTTTTTTTTTCCTTCCAATTTTTTCATTTCTCCTTCTCAGGTAGTATGCTATTGAAACTCCAAGTGCCACCCAAAGACTTCTTCTTGGAATTTTAGAAGCACCACCATCGTGGGCTCGAGATGCACTTGATGCTGCCGTGTAGCTTGTGGAACTCCTTCGGGCTGCTGAAGATTATGCAACTGGTATAAGGGTGAGTTAAATGCTTTTCACTGCATGTATTTGAATACAAATTGACACTTTCCGGCATCAAACTTGAAATTCATGTGGACCTCACCTTTATTATCTTGAATTTTTTCAATCCGTAATTGTGAGATACTAAAGGAAGTTCTGAATTTAGCTTAGTGAACGTGCAAAATTTGTCAACATAGATTGTTCAACTACATGCTAAACAGAATTACGTGAAGGTGCTGGCTAATCCTTATGAGATTAATATGAATAAGAAGGATATGGTCCTTAATAACAAAAATTGGTGGTTGTATCAAGGACTTGGAATTAAATCTCGTCTTTCTAAATGTTTTTGGGAGTTTCCATTGAAACCCCGTTGTTAGCCCAGTCATTAGAAATTGAAAGGAAAATTTATATTAGCAGATCAGAGTTTCTCCATATTTATTCTTGGCATTTCAGTCTTGAAAATGGGTTTTCGTCTCTAATGAAAATACTTGTGAAAATGGGTTGAATAGGTATTTCTAGATGCATGTGAGCTACGTTGTGTGCATCAATTATTCATGAAAGTGTTTTCATTAGAGGTGGCTTCATTCATATAATTATATGTTGAAGTTAAATTTAAGATGTCAAATATGGCTGTTGCTTGGATCCAACTTAAAAGCTGTTTGATGTGGATTTAGACACTACCATGAGTATGTCTTACAAGAAACTCTTAACGTACCCAATACGTGTTAGCTCCTGTTTACAGTTTTGAAGCCCATTGGTCTTAAACACCTATGGCATAGACACTTTAATCTGATGGTATTTTTGGTGTGCTATCGGTCAATGTGGTGGTGTAACCCTTAGACCCGGTCTAAACGTTAGACCCAAAGCTAAGCAGTCACATGTCCCATTCAGAGATTCATTTACATTTAAAACAACTTATAAATCATTAGATATAATACAAAACAAATATCAATAATACAAATATATCCAAAACGATAGCAAAATACATGTCATCAAACACAACTGGAAAACATATAGAGATATATGTTCGTACAAAATAAAGTAGTTGATCTTCCCTGATTCCAAATCTGCTAGCTTACGGTCTGTTGTTATCTTAAAAAGGTTAAAATTTACAGAATGGGCTAAAAAGCCCAGTGTGCTCCAAACAGTGTATAAAAACATATGGATATAATCTTTCAATAAAATCGGTTTTGCAACATGTTTTTTTTATATTAAAAACATAAACACTACCCCCATCCTTTCACAATATGTTTGTGTAGGTTCCCCAGAACCATACACCCCGCACAACCAGTAAGACCATGAGCACACAGTCGAGGAGCCGTAAATAATCTTCCTCCAACAATATTTCCCCCCAATGATAGTAATGAACATGAATGTATTTGAGTAAAACAATGAATAATCCTTAAAAACATAAGAATGTTTCAAGCTTGAAAACCATAAGCATAATTATAGAAATAAAAAATCAAATCAGTAATGTATGGTAATTCAGATGTTGGGTAATCAGTATTCAGAAATTGGTATAAAATACCGTAATCAGAAAATCATATCATACACATGCGGTAAATCAGATATCAGATACACATTTTTCAGACATATATTTTAAAACAGTAATGTAACACTGTCAGGAAATACACCTGTAACAGTCTGAGAAATCGGATAGGGAGCCTACTACTGGGTCTGTCGATCACGTTTTGCTGCAGCGCTAGATCCTACGAATTGGAAAAATCCATATTGAAATCCTAATATAAATAATCTTAATCTTTATTTAAATAATTTACGGAAACTTACGGGTAGTTCTCGTAGTACGCGGTTCGGGCTGATCTGACGAACGGACAACACCGGACCTAATTGATCCCCTCTCAGGTGAAACACGAGTACCTTCATAAAATATTTTATTGAATCAATTCCTTAACCATATCTCAAATAAATAATCAAAAATGCTAAAATACTAAGCCCTTTGGGTTCACAAGCTCGATTATGGGATTTCAGATCAGAATTTGGAAAAACGGACTTCGGAATCAGATTCAGGACGTCGAAAAACATAAAATATAACCTTTCGAAAATTTGAATTCTTGGTCAAAGTCAAAGGGGTTGACTGACAATTTAGAGACTTTCGGGTTTGAATTTGATGAAACTAACCCCAAAAACGGATTCGAGACGTAGAAAAATGTCAGGATAAGTATATTCGAAAAAGGTCAACGGCCGTTTAATGGCCGGTCAATGCTGGTCAAAGGAGGTCAACAAATGATCAACCATTTTTAAAAGAATTTATGAAAATAACACCCTTTCAAAAAATATTTTCGAAAATAGCACCATTTTAAAAATAATTACGAAAATAACACCTTTTAAAAACAATTACAAACACAACACCTTTTTAAAAATAATTACGAAAATAACACCCTTTTAAAACTAAATACGAAAATAGCACCCTTTTAAAAATAACTACAAAACTAACACCCGGTCAACGGTCAACAGTCAACGATCAACGGGTCGGGTCAACGGTCGGGTCGGGTCAGAACCGGTCAAACCGGTTCAGACCGGTCAAACCAGTTTTAATGCTTCTAAACCAGTTTCGAACATCCCTCACGCGCAGTGGCGGCGCGTGTGGGCGCGTGGGACCTCTTCTGGCTTCAGAAAATTCATAGAAAAATTTCTCAAAATTATTTTGAGCGATTTTGAGGCACTTACAAAGCTCGGTTCAAAACTTTGAACGGAGGAGAGCTCAATTTTAACAAATAGGAAACTTTGCCCGCTTCACCTCCACACGTGTCGTTGCCTACGGAGACCAAGGATGACACCGACGAACTTGAAACGTCACAAGGAACACGATGATGTGGGAGGTGTCGAAAACGGAGCAACGATCGACGATGAATTTAATATTTTCTCGGCGGTGGTGCTTAAAAAAACGTCGAGACTCTGACTTGAAATTCACGACGTTTGACAGCGTTTCACTTCAATTGATTTAAGGGGTTTGTTTCTCGCTTGACGACGAACACGATGGTAGTTTCAAAACGACGATCGAAGGTCGAACGACTCGGAATCGGGTTTGGAAGGAGAGGTTGGTGGGGAGGAATTTTAGCAAATTATGCTTATGAATCCCCCCGTAATTCTGATTCAAAGCTTTTAATAGAGTGCATGCCGACACTTTTTGGGTAAATTCAAGGTTTGGTTCCTAAATTTCCTTCAACTCTAAAACAGGCTACAAGTTTTAAAAACTTTCAATTTAGTCCCAAAATTCACCAATTTACATGTTGAGTTAATCGATCGACGAATATAGCCAAGAGGGGGGTGAATTGGTAATTAAAATTTTGGTGGAAGCTTTTGCAGAAAATTGAAAGTAATTGCACAGTGATTTACAGTGGTTCGACTTTCTCAAACAAAGTCTACGTCAACTACCTTAGCTATCCACACTAAGGATTTTCCAACAAATTCACTAATTTGTTCTTTATTTTGAGGCCAAAGAAATAACCTTACAACACCCTCAAGAATATACCCCAATTCTTGAAAACACTCTTTTTCGAAGAGAAGATAACAAATTCGCAAACTTAATGAAAAACCTCACAAGAAAAATGTGTTTGCACAATTCTAGAACAAAGAAAGAACACTCAATAATAAATACAATTGAGCACAACAAGTGTTCTTGAAAGCAAAAATGAATATTGAATGAAATAGGCTTGAAATTGCTCAAACTTGAGGTTTGATGCTTTCTCTTTGATTCTCTCTTCTTTCTTGATAATTGATGTTGATCAATGGCTTCTAAGCTTGTTTAAATACTCCTTCAATTGATTCTGAACGTTGGGGATCATTAATGGAGTCATTAGAGCCGTTATTGTGTGAAAACAATTAATAAAATGGTTGGGAGCGTGGGATGCATCGATGCATACACAAGGTGCATCGGTGCATCAAGTGTAAAATTCAAATATTTTCCCCAAACAAAGGTGCACTAAGTGTGAATCGATGCATTTAATGCAATCGATGTTTTGAATAAGCCTAAGTGCATCGATGCATGGTATGTGCATCGATGCATAAAGTGTATTCGATGTTTTAATTAAAACCAGAGTGCATCGATGCATAAAATACATTCGATGTTTTAATTAAAACCAGAGTGCATCGATGCATGGAGAGTGCATCGATGCATAAAATGCATTCGATGTTTAACTTATTCAATGGTGCATCGATGCATGGATTGGTGCATCGGTACACTCCTTTAAAAATTGATTTTGGGCTTGTTTTTTGTTCAAAATACTGTGAAAATTATTTCAAAAATAGTTTAAGTATAAAACACAATTTTACACATTTAGTAAGGATTAAAATTGATCTTGAAAGACTTGGAGTAATAATTTGATATTCGAGTAATTAATCGAATATACCTTTAGAAAATCATTTGTAAAATCTTAAAAATCATTTATACTTAATTTGTTATATCGAAACATCAAAATGTTTTCAACAATCTCCCCCTTTTTGATATAGCAAAACATTTGTGTAATTTTAAGATTTGTTTAAGAAAATTATTTTTGAAATCAATTTTGAAATTACTCCCCTTTACTATGATACATTTTCTCCCCCTTTTTGTTAAATCAAAAAGACTCTAAAACGGTTTTTTAAACAAGTTTTTGAAAAACATAAGCCAATTGAATTATTATTTTAACATTTAAGTTGCTAAGATCACAAGCAAAAGAGATATTAGCCATTAGTTTCATAATATTCATAACAAATGTGAAATGGTAAATAGGTCATATTGCGACTAATATGTAAATGATGCAAAAAGAAATTTAAACAAACCATAGTTTATAAGTTCTAAAATATCCATCAAACAAATTTAAACATTCAACAACCAAAGTATTAACAATCCAAAAATATTCAAAATGTTTTAACAATCCAAGTTTTAAGATAACCCAAACTCAATCAAAGCAAGATAGGTCTAATCATCCATAGAAGGATCGAGAGGAGGAGGAGGATAACGTGCTCTCATTTCAAGAGTGAGTGCATCCAAACGATCGTTCATCTCCCGTTGTTGAGCCCCCAAAGCATTGAGCTGGGACTCCATGAAAGTAAAGCGTGAGTCCATGGATGCATATTGTAAATCAAATGTCTCCAAAAACGTTCGAAATTATGAAGGCATTTGTTCTTCTTGCTGTGCCTGTTCCGGTGCCGGCGGAGCCTCATCAGGTACTTCCTCATCAATAGCTCGCATGAGCTGTTGAAGCTCTGGATCGTCGTCAGCTGCTGGTGCCGGAGGAGGTGCATGAGAAGAGCTAGGAGTAGGAGGAGCACGTGAAGAACCGACTCCTGGAGTTTGCTTACCGGTTCGATAAACCCATTTGCCAGTTACCTCATCATGTTTCCAATCCGCTCTCTTCAAGGAGGTGAGATTGATTGGGTTTTGAAGAGGGATGGGATTGTCAAGAGAGACATCAAGACCGAGTTTGATAAAAAGATTGCTAAGAAGACACTCGTAAACTAAAGTTTCGACATGTTTGGAAGGAATAATGTTTATGGTATCTACTAGCTCACTAAATATAATATGTGGAAGATTTATATTGTTCTTATTCTTGATACAGTGCATCCACCATAAATCCCTAATACGAAGAGTGGAGTACCTACCTCCGGATGGTCTAAACCACCAAGAGATCATCAAATGAAGAAATCGATCGTGATGAGATCGTAGAGTACTAACACTAGCATTAGGAATATAGGGATATTCCACAGTTTCTTTTTCATTATATAAACCATCATCATCTAACCGAAATTATGAAGCTATAGTCGTGGATTCAATATTAACATATCGTCCTAAAAGGTAAGATCTGATCGCTATAGTTCCACATTGAGTTTCGTTTTGGATACATATCACATTAGAGTAGAAAATGCGGACTAACTGATGAAAGACGATAGGTTTAAGGAGAAACAATTTATCAAACTTCCATGTTTTGAGAATCGGAAGGTATGCGAATTTAATATCTATCATGGCTTGAACAGAGGGAATACATTCTTCCCGGATCTATAAGATTGGAAAGAATTCATGTACCTATGGTACAATTCTTCTCTACGACGTTCAGGCATATTAAAACATGTACTAATAATGGTCGAAGGGGGATTGTTTAGATTTTGAAGTTGAGGAACGGGAGGACGGTTTGAACGACTCGAAGAGGACCTAGGATGTTTGGGGTTTGACTGGTTTAAGGATTTGGAATTAGGAATATAACCTGTAAAATTCGGATTGAGAGGAATGTAGTGGTGTGTAGCACGATTTGATGATAAAAGCATGATTAGGAGTTGAAGTATGAATGATTTCCGATCAAAAACGAAGGTTTTGGAGCAATTTTTGAGAGAGAGGAGAGGGAAAGAGTGGCGGTAGAGAGAGAGAGGGGTTAAGGGTTTGAAAAAAATGAAAGAAATCAGGTTTTAAACCCAAAACCCGACGGATGCATCGATGCATGGTCTTGTGCATCGATGCACATTCAAGGCGTGCATCGGTGCATCTTCATGATGTATCGATGCACATTCAAAGGGATGCATCGATGCACTGTTAAGTGTATCGATGCATTAAGCACAAAAATGTCAAAAATCCGTTTTAAAACACTCAAAATGCTAAATTAATTAGCTCTAGTGGTATTGACAACTCATATATTGAAAATTAATCATGTTCAATCAATCAATTTTATCTTTAAACATTTTTTGAATAAATAATTAATTTTCACTAAGAATCATAAACTCCCCTAACTAATAGCAAGAATGCAATCAAAAGTGTCATTTTTATAAGCATTTTCAATATTAATTAAAAGTGCTAAACATATTTTAAACACTAAGTTAAGATATGTCAGTTAAACCTAATTCTCTCCTAAGTGTCCAAAATCTTTCTTTGTCTAAAGGTTTTGTAAAAATATCCGCTAATTGGTGCAAAGTATCAACAAATTCTAGAACTATATCTTCCTTAGCGACATGGTCTCTAATGAAGTGATGTCTAATTTCAATGTGCTTAGTTCTAGAGTGTTGGATGGGATTTTTAGTGAGACAAATAGCACTAGTATTGTCACACTTGATAGGAATAGTACATACTTCAATTCTATAATAAAAAAGTTGTTTCATCCATAAAACTTGTGCACAACAACTACCAGCTAAAATGTATTCCGCTTCAGTGGTAGATAATGCAACACAATTTTGTTTCTTTGAAAACCAAGAAATCAGCATATTTCCAAGGAATTGGCAAGTACCGGAGGTGTTTTTCCTATCTAATTTGTATCCTCCATAATCCGCATATGAGAAGGCATGCAAGCTGAAATTAGAGTCTCTAGGATACCAAAGTCCTTAACTAGGAGTGTCCTTAAGGTATCTAAAGATCCTCTTAACGGCTAGTAAATGTGATCCTTTAGGGCCTGATTGAAATCTAGCACATAAGCAAACACGAAACATAATGTCGGGTCTACTTGCAGTTAGATAAAGCAATGAGCCAATCATGGATCTACATATTTTAACATTCACACGTTTACCTCCTTCATCTATGTCAAGCTTTGTAGAAGAACTCATTAGAGTGGCATGAGGTTTCCCATTTTCCAATCCAAATTTCTTTAGCATATGCTTGACATATTTTGCTTGATTGATGAAGATGCCATCTTTTCTTTGCTTGATTGATGAAGATGCCATCTTTTCTTTGCTTGATTTGGAGTCCCAAGAAATATGAGAGCTCTCCCATCATGCTCATCTCGAACTCACCTTGCATTAGCTTAGAAAATTCTTGGCAAAGAACATCATTAGTAGAATCAAAAATTATATCATCAACATAAATTTGTACTACTAATAAATCTTTCCCTTCCCTCTTTAAAAATAATGTAGTGTCAACCTTCCCTTTTGAAAAACCTTTTTCTATTAAAAAATTTGACAATCTTTTATACCAAGCTCTAGGAGTTTGTTTTAAACCATAAAATACTTTTGTCAATTTAAAAACATGATCCGGAAATTTTGAATCTTCAAAACCTAGAGGTTGTTCTACATACACTTCTTTTATAAAACCATTTAAAAATGCACTTTTAACATCCATTTGATATAATTTAAATTCATTGAAACATGCAAATGCTAACAACATTCTAATTGTTTCCATCCTAGCTACAGGAGCATATGTTTCATCATAATCTAATCCTTCTTCTTGAGTATAGCCTTGAGTAACAAGTCTAGCCTTGTTCCTCACAATATTACCACCTACATCAAGCTTATTTCTAAAGACCCATCTAGTACCTACGGTAGATTTATTACTAGGTCTTTCAACTAATGTCCATACTTTACTTCTCTCAAATTGATTTAATTCTTCTTGCATAGCCATAATCCAATGTTCATCTTTTAATGCTTCTTTGATGTTCTTAGGCTCTATGCATGAAATAAATGCAACATAATTACAAATATTTCTAAGAGAAGATCTAGTTGTTACCCCTTTGGATGGATCACCTATAATCTCACCATCCTTGACATAGTTGTACTCTTTTGGGTAAGATACTTCCATTTCTTCAATAGTTGGATTCTCGAGGGGATCATAAGTTTCCTCATCTTTCGTTTCTTCCTTTGATGATGATTCTCCAACGTCATGTCTAACTTCATTTGCTTGTACAATACCTACATCATCATTAACACAAGAATCATTCCTCGGAAGGGGATTATCATCGAAAACATGTATGGACTCTTCTACAAATAAAGTTCTTTTATTAAATACCCGATAAGCTTTAGAATTTAAGGAATAGCCCAGAAAAATTTCTTTATCACTTTTAGCATTAAATTTGCCAAGGTTTTCTTTACCGTTGTTTAAAACAAAACATTTACATCCAAAAGGATGAAAATAGCTAATGTTAGGCTTTTTATTTTTGAAAATTTCATATGGAGTTTTCTTTAAAATTGTCCTAATCATTACTCAATTTACAACATAATAAGCGGTATTTGTGGCTTCTGCCCAAAAGTATTTTGGCAAATTATTTTCACAAAGCATAGTTCTAGCCATTTCTTCTAAAGTTCAATTTTTCCTCTCGACAACTCCATTTTGTTGAGGAGTTATAGGTGCTGAAAAATTATGACTAATACCATTAGAATTACAAAACTCAGTAAATCCAAGATTTTCAAATTCAGTGCCATGATTACTTCTAACACTAGTGATAGAGTAACCTTTTTCGTTTTGGATTATTTTTGAAAATGTGATGAAATTTTCTAATGTTTCATCTTTAGTACTTAAGAATATAACCTAAGTATATCTAGAATAGTCATCTACCAAGAAAAATGCATATTGTTTTCCACCCAAGCTAGTAGTTCTAGTTGGCCCAAAAATCTAAATGGATCAATTGTAAAACTCTACTAGTTGATACATCATTAATGGATTTAAAAGAAACTGGTTTTTGTTTTCCTTTAGCACAAGCATCACAGATTTTATCATTATCAAATTTTAGTTTAGGCAACCCTCTTAGTAGGTCTCCTTGAATTAACCGTTGCAAAACACTCATGCTAGCATGTCCTAGTCTCCTATGCCATAACCAACTATCATGTTCATCTTTAGCAACTAGGCACAAATTAGTCATGTTAATAGAATCTAAATGCACCATGTATATGTTTCCTATTCTATTACCAATAAGCATAATCCGATTAGATGCAATGTCAATAACTTTACAACCATTAGTTTCAAATATGACATTGAATCTCTTATCGCATAATTGACTAATACTCAATAGATTATGCTTTAATCCATTCACATATAAGACATTTTTAATTTGTATGGAAGAGATATTACCTATAATACCTATACCTTCAATGTGACCTTTTGAATTATCACCAAATGTCACTTCTCCTCTATTTTTGGCGTTAAGCTCAATGAACCGGCTTTTGTCTCCGGTCATGTGTCTCGAGCATCCACTATCAAGGTACCATGAGTTTGGATTTGTTTCCTGTGCCTTGTAGCAATGCTCATTTTCCTACAATCATAGATTAATTTCTAATTTTTGGTACCAAAATTCTTTTGGGTCCATATTCATTAGTTTCTAAAATTCTAGTCCCCTTAGGTATCCATTTATGTAGAATATCTTATCTTTAGTAGTAATGAGTTCTTTATGAACCCACATACTTCTAACGATTTTACCATTTAAGGTTCTTTGAGGACCTCTATGATTGTAGTTTCTAAAACTTTTCCTAACAAAGTTGGATTTTGAATTTTCACATTTTTTAAATCTTTTTGTTCCAACTTTATCAAAAGAAGTTTTAAGATCATCAATTTTTTTTTATGATCATCTTGAACTTTTGAAAGTAAGTTATGCAAATCAATATTTTTCTTTTCAAAATCATCAATTTTGATTTGCAATTTATTAATTTTACTTTAAGCTCATTTTTGGTCTTGGACATAAGACTATTTTCATTTTTCAATTTTGAAAAATCATTTTTGTATTTTGAAAATAGAGTCTTATAATCCGAAGCCAAACCATTATAATCCTCTAACAACTCATCATAAGATAATTCATCTGAATCAAATGAGTTAGAGGTTACCTGAGAGTTTTCCCTGATGGCCATCAAACACAAGTTGGCTACTCCTTGTTCCTCTTCATCAGAACCTTCTTCATCACTTCATGTAGCTACATGAGCCTTGGGTTTCTTTTTGGATTGACCCTTTTTCTTCAATTGAGGGTAATCATATTTGATATGCCATGTCTTTTTGCATTCGTAGCAAATGATTGGGTCTTTTTCCTTCAATTCAGTTTTGAAGCATTCATTGCGTTTGAATTTTCTTCTTCGGTTGGGTCTCATCAATTTTCTGAATCGTTTGGAAAATAATGCCATTTCCTCGTCATCTTCATCAGAATCACTCTATTCTTTTGTGGATTTGAGAGCAACTCAAATGTTTTTCTTCTTCTCATTCTCCTTTGGTGTCTCGTCAATCTTATCGAGGTCCACCTCATCTTCAAGCATCATTTCATGAGTGAGGAGAGAACCAATTAGCTCTTCAAGAGTTAAGGACTTTAGGTTCTTAGCCTCGATGATTGACGTCTTCTTTGATTGCCATGATTTTGGAAGGGAGTAAACTAACTTCCTCACAAGCTTTTCATTTGGAATGATCTCTCCATATGATTTGAGACCATTGACAATCGTTGAAAATATATCCGTCATAGCTTTAATATCTTCATTTGGTTTCATCTTGAAATTTTCATAGCTATGTGTTAGAAGACTAATTTTAGATTATTTTACCTCGTCGGTGCCTTCATGAGTGACTTGAAGTTTATCCCATATCTCATTGGCGGTTGTACATGATGAAACTCTTCCGTATTCATCCGGTCCAAGTGCACAAAATATGATATGGATGGCTTTGAAATTGAGCTGGAACATTCTTGTCTCTCTTTCACTCCACAATCTTGGATGAGTGAGAGGCTTGATATATCTGTCTTCTACGACATTCCACGCTCTCATGTCACTTGCTTGAATGAAATACATCATCATATTCTTCCAATAGGCATAATTGGCTCCATTGAAGAAAGGAGGCTTGTTGGCGGGCATCGAATAGAGACCGGAGTCGAAGTTTGAAGTGGAGGTCATTGATGACTTGATTATCGATGTAACTCTTCCCGAATCGACTCAAGAGGCGATTAAAACTTCAAATGAGTGAGGCTCTGATATCAATTGTTGAGTTAATCGATCAACGAATATAGCCAAGAGCGGGGTGAATTGGCAATTAAAATTTTGGTGGAAGCTTTTGTAGAAAATTGAAAGTAATTGCATAGTGATTTACAGTGGTTCGACTTTCTCAAACAAAGTTTACGTCCACTATCTTAGTTATTCACACTAAGGATTTTCCAACAAATTCACTAATTTGTTATTTCTTTTGAGGCCAAAGAGATAACCTTACAACACCCTCAAGAATATACCCCAATTCTTGAGAACACTCTTTTTCAAAGAGAATATTACAAATTCGTAAACTTAATGAAAAACCTCACAAGGAAAATGTGTTTGCACAATTCTAGAACAAAGAAAGAACACTCAATAATAAATACAATTGAGCACAACAAGTGTTCTTGAAAGCAAAAATGAATATTGAATGAAATAGGCTTGAAATTGCTCAAACTTGAGGTTTGATGCTTTCTCTTTGATTCTCTCTTCTTTCTTGATAATTGATGTTGATCAATGGCTTCTAAGCTTGTTTAAATACTCCTTCAATTGATTCTGAACGTTAGGATCATTAATTGAGTCATTAGAGCCGTTATTGTGTGAAAACAATTAATAAAATGGTTGGGAGCGTGGGATGCATCGATGCATACACAAGGTGCATCGGTGCATCAAGTGTAAAATTCAAATATTTTCCCCAAACAAAGGTGCACTAAGTGTGAATCGATGCATTTAATGCAATCCATGTTTTGAATAAGCCTATGTGCATCGATGCATGGTATGTGCATCGATGCATAGTATGTGCATCGATGCATAAAATGCATTTGATGTTTTAATTAAAACCAGAGTGCATCAATGCATGGAGAGTGCATCGATGCATAAAATGCATTCGATGTTCAATTTATTCAATGGTGTATCGATGCATGGATTGGTGCATCAGTACACTCCTTTGAAAAATTGATTTTAGGCTTGTTTTTTGTTCAAAATACTTTGTGAAAATTGTTTCAAAAATAGTTTAAGTATAAAACACAATTTTACACATTTAGTAAGGATTAAAATTGATCTTGAAAGACTTGGAGTAATAATTTGATATTCGAGTAATTAATCGAATATACCTTTAGAAAATCATTTGTAAAATCTTAAAAATCATTTATACTTAATTTGTTATATCGAAACATCAAAATGTTTTTAACATTACACAATTAATTTAATTTTTTTTTCAAATTTTTTGGGTTGTTACAATTCTGGGATGTACAAAAGAATCAACAGAACCCGAAGGCCTCCTGAATCGGTCTGGAACTCGATCTCTATCTCTCCTGTGCTCCATGCCCAATCGCTCTATTTCCTCAGCAGTCTTGGCTATCTCAACCAAGGCGTCAAAATTCCTCTCCTAGTGGGTAGCGACTCGACTCCTGATCTCATACCTGAGTCCATTCTCGAACCTCAAGCATCGATCTGTCTCAGTGTCAACAAGTCCAGGAGCATAGCGGCTCAATTGGATGAACTCAACCTCGTACTCCATAACAGACATATTACCCTGCTCCAAATTCTGAAACTCCTGGCGTCGCTCCTGCAGATATCTTTCCCCAATATAGCGACTCCGAAAACGTGTCTTGAAAAGATCCCATGTTAACTGGTTCCTCAGAATACTACCAGAAATTGATTGCCACCATCTGAAACTCTCTTTCTTCAACATAGTTAGGGCCCCATTTAACTTCTGCTCAGGCCTCAGATCCATCTCATCCATAATCCTCTATGTGTCCTCCAGCTAATACTCAACGTCTGTCGGAGGTCCACCAGTAATACCCTCGAATGGAACTACATCAGCAGTGACCAAAGAATTCGAAATCTCCACTGCAGTCATATTACTAGAGGCTCTAGCAGCTCTCTGAAACATGCGAACAATAGTTCTATTAATGACGTCTTCGTTCATGTCAGTATCTTCATCTTCATTAACAGGAGGGTCTCTCACATGAGTAAACTGATCATCATAAGAAAGGGTCGGATCTACTTGCGGAACATGAGGATCACGTGGTAACATCAGTGTAACACCCCAATCCGTACCCGACCCGGATACGAGTCCGAGGTGTCACATTGACTTTTCAAACTTTGACTCTTAAAGAAAAATAGGGAAATTTAAAACTTTTATAACATTTAACTTATTCAAAACATTTACAAAACACATCAGAGTTCATACAATTTAGATCTTTAGACTACATGCCAACTACACTCTATATACATTACATATATTTTCTGATCTGACATTTGGTAAGGAAAACTGACCTGTCTTGCTTCGCATTACTCTTTACTCTTCTCGAAACCTACGTGTGAAACAATCACACGCTAAGTCGTTGACTTAGTGAGGCAATAAATAAACATATAACAATAAATTCATGAATGGACATTCATACCATTGAATCATGACATTTCAATATGCATGTATCTATTGCATGATAACAATATATAATCATGTCATACACACATGCAACTTACCTTCTTGTATCACTTTCACTTTCATTTATCTTTCAATTGCATTACCCATGTATATTATTGAGACTACAACTATGTGAGTACATTGAGGTTGTGCACTAATGCTGTCACCACAACTCGTATCAATTCCCTCATGGGGCACCGAACCTTAGTTCAGTATTCGTCCCGAATGACCACTATCCAGAGGTCACAAGGATCCTCGGTAACTATCCATAGGTCCCGAAGAACCTAGGTAAACTGTCCATATGTTCCTTTAAACATAGGTAAATTGTCCATATGTGCCTTTAAACATAGGTAAACCCTCGACTCTTGGCATGCCAACTATACCTATAGCTCTCGTATCATATACTATGGGCATTTATTTATACATTTCATATCACTTGTTCTTTCTCTTCTGTCACATACCACATGTATGTGTAACCATATATCTCATATCATATCACATGTATTACATATACATGTATTCACGTAGATCATTTCATATGACTTAAATCAGTTCCCATTTGTTCATATAACCATGCATGTCATGTCAAGTAACATATATCATATGTTGCATTTTCACGTAATCATGTAACTTATGTAACATATCATCCATCCATTTCTATGTACTAATGCACACAAATCAAATAACATTTTAGGAGTCACTTCTTACCATAGTAACTCCGTCACTGGCTCATCGCAAGCCAATGTTTGTTTTATAACATAAGTACAAATTAAATTTGCACTCACCTTAGCTTTGCTTTGATTCGATTCTAATCCTTCAATTGATTCAGAACGGGATCACGTTCTATATCTACATAATCATACATAGATCTATATTAGTATTATAACTAATATACTCTAATGGTTCACTCCTTAGACTAGGAGAAAAGTCAATTTCATCTTTTAATGAAGGTATGCATCGATGCACTACTGATGCATCGGTGCATAAAATGCATTCGATGTTGTATTATTACTGGGATGCATCGATGCATGCCTTATGCATCGATGCACTAATTGCATTCGATATTTTTATTTTAAAAGAGTGCATCGATGCACTACCAATGCATCGATACACCTTCAAACAATTTCTGGGTTTTAACCTTGATGCATCGATGCACTATGAATATGCATCGATGCACTCTGCCCAGAATCCTCTTTTTGAACTCGAAAATCATCAACTCTTCACTCAAATGCTTCATATTTCATCCCCTTTCATATTCCTAACTTTCATATACATGCTTAAACTCATTTATAATCAATTATCTCGTCTTTAACCTTAATATCCTCTTCTCTTTATTAACTTCAAGAATCATACCAGATTTTTAACATGTTTTAAATCTAATTCTAACACTCCATATTCCTTAATTAGATTGATGACAAGTCAAATTCCTTCTCAAAATTCACTTACTAACTCTTTTCTAGAATTTAATTTAAAAACTCATTTTCTTTAATCTTTCATAACTTCTTTATCTTTTAATTTTAGGACAACCTAAGCTTTCCATAAGCTTAAGTAATACCTAATGATCAAAACTCACTCTTAAAATTAACAAATAATCAACTAACAAGGAATCTTACCTTTGCAAGCTTGGCTCTTTCTTTCTCTCGTACATGAAGAAGAAGAAGATGAAGAGAATATCTCTTCATCCTTATCCCCTCCAACATATATATCCTTATCATATCTATTTTTAATTCATTTATTAGTCAAATGACCATTTTTCCCTCTACTTCATTTGATAATTACTAACAACTTTTAGGATTTATTTCCAGATAAATCATTGAACTAATCCATTCTTCTACTTTAATCACTAAATTTTGAAACTTTACCATTTAGTCACTAACTCATAGTTTGGGATGTTACAACTCTCCCCTTTTTATAAGAAAATTCGTCCTCGAATTTTCACTGTACCTCTTGATAAGAACATATCTTCTAATGTTCTTATGTTGCTTCCCTGACTTATTCCTTCTTATCGTCATCAGAAACTTATCTTTCAATCCTTTAGTTTCCAACTATCTTTTTCGTTTATACATTCATCTTCTGTTGCTTATCATATAAACAATAACCAGTAACATCAATCCATTTCTGTCTTTTCTCTCATTCGATTATGCATTTTTCCTTTGACCTTTCAAAAATCCACATAATGTTACTCATCCTGTAGACATTAACATCAATTCTTACCATCCATTGTACTTGTATTTCCTTCAAACATACAAATCTTTATCTTCTTCACCACATCACCTTACTATGATCAAACTATACAAATGTATCCAAATTCTCTTCATATTTGGTTATCATAACCTGACAATATCTTATAATTCCATTACTTTTTCATCACATACTCTTGTTAGCCAACGCTAACTCTTTCTATCTAGAATACAAACTCTTATCATATCCACACTCTTATACACAGTACTATTCCTTGGTTTCAAATTCATAATTCTGATTTCATTCATCTTATAAACGTATCACTGATGCACTTATTCTTGAACTCTTTTACAAACAATAACCACGCCACTTGATCTTTTAACGTTCTTATGGTGACATTGTGCACCATACTCTAGTTTACCCTCGTAGTAACGAAACTACTCAATTTAACTTCTTCACTTTGGAGAAATGCAAACCGTTTAACATTTTCTTCATATCCTTTAACCAAATGTCTGTAACAACACAACATTCCTCAAATTCACCTTTGAACTTAGGTGCTCTTAAATCTTTTAACTATCTCAATACATTAATTCTATGAGTTAACAAAATATAACATTGTAAACACATCGAAATATCATTCAACATCATGAATCATTCTCTAATCTTATACAGGCATTCCCTGAGGTTTTCGCTCTTCTCCCTGCCTGGCCAGGACAGGTGAATGCTATTACCTTCAGGTCTATCACCTTGTGTTTCACTTTGGAAACTCTCATATATTCATGTGCTCATATCATTTCTTCTATCACATATCACGTGTGCATATAATCATCCAATTCATATCATATAACATGTCATTTGCATATGTTCACATATAATTTATCATATCATATAAAAATATATAAATCTCATAAATCATTCTCAGTATTCACTTATCTTATATAACATAACAATTTAACTCTATTAACAAGACAGCACACTTCTTACCCTATCAGATCAGATTTATTTATTTATTTATTTATTCACTTTGTGTTGCCATGTACACTTTTTAAAACACTTTTGATTTCGTTTTTAGCCTAGAATCGGCTAAACCGTAGCTCTGATACCATTAAATGTAACACCCCAACCCGTACCCGACCCGGATACGAGTCCGAGGTGTCACATTGACTTTTCAAACTTTGACTCTTAAAGAAAAATAGGGAAATTTAAAACTTTTATAACATTTAACTTATTCAAAACGTTTACAAAACATATCAGAGTTCATATAATTTAGATCTTTAGACTACATGCCAACTACACTCTATATACAGTACATATATTTTCTGATCTGACATTTGGTAAGGAGAACTGACCTGTTTTGCTTCGCATTACTCTTTACTCTTCTCGAAACCTACGTGTGAAACAATCACACGCTAAGTCGTTGACTTAGTGAGGCAATAAATAAATATATAACAATAAATTCATGAATGGACATTCATACCATTGAATCATGGCATTTCAATATGCATGTATCTATTGCATGATAACAATATATAATCATGTCATACACACATGCAATTTACCTTCTTGTATCACTTTCACTTTCATTTATCTTTCAATTGCATTGCCCATGTATATTATTGAGACTAGAGGTATGTGAGTACATTGAGGTTGTGCACTAATGCTGTCACCACAGCTCGTATCAATTCCCTCATGGGGCACCGAACCTTAGTTCAGTATTCGTCCCGAAGGACCACTATCCAGAGGTCACAAGGATCCTCGGTAACTATCCATAGGTCCCGAAGAACCTAGGTAAACTGTCCATATGTGCCTTTAAACATAGGTAAATTATCCATATGTGCCTTTAAACATAGGTAAATTGTCCATATGTGCCTTTAAACATAGGTAAACCCTCGACTCTTGGCATGCTAACTATACCTATAGCTCTCGTATCATATACTATGGGCATTTATTTATACATTTCATATCACTTGTTCTTTCTCTTCTGTCACATACCACATGTATGTGTAACCATATATCTCATATCATATCACATGTATTACATATACATGTATTCACGTAGATCATTTCATATGACTTATATCAGTTCCCATTTGTTCATATAACCATGCATGTCATGTCAAGTAACATATATCATATGTTGCATTTTCACGTAATCATGTAACTTATGTAACATATCATCCATCCATTTCTATGTACTAATGCACACAAATCAAATAACATTTTAGGAGTCACTTCTTACCATAGTAACTCCGTCATTGGCTCATCGCAAGCCAATGTTTGTTCTATAACATAAGTACAAATTAAATTTGCACTCACCTTAGCTTTGCTTTGATTCGATTCTAATCCTTCAATTGATTCGGAACGGGATCACGTTCTATAACAACATAATCATACATAGATCTATATTAGTATTATAACTAATATACTCTAATGGTTCACTCCTTAGACTAAGAGAAAAGTCAATTTCATCTTTTAATGAAGGTATGCATCGATGCACTACTGGTGCATCGGTGCATAAAATGCATTCGATGTTGTATTATTACTGGGATGCATCGATGCATGCCTTATGCATAGATGCACTAATTGCATTCGATATTTTTATTTTAAAAGAGTGCATCGATGCACTACCAATACATCGATACACCTTCAAACAATTTCTGGGTTTTAACCTTGATGCATCGATGCACTATGAATGTGCATCGATGCACTCTGCCCAGAATCCTCTTTTTGAACCCGAAATCATCAACTCTTCACTCAAATGCTTCATATTTCATCCCCTTTCATATTCCTAACTTTCATATACATGCTTAAACTCATTTATAATCAATTATCTCGTCTTTAACCTTAATTATACTGCATCGAGCACTACCAATACATCGATACACCTTCAAACAATTTCTGGGTTTTAACCTTGGCATCGATGCACTATGAATGTGCATCGATGCACTCTGCCCAGAATCCTCTTTTTGAACCCGAAAATCATCAACTCTTCACTCAAATGCTTCATATTTCATCCCCTTTCATATTCCTAACTTCAATACATGCTTAAACTCATTTATAATCAATTATCTCGTCTTTAACCTTAATATCCTCTACTCTTTATTAACTTCAAGAATTATACCAGATTTTTAACATGTTTTAAATCTAATTCTAACACTCCATATTCCTTAATTAGATTGATGACAAGTCAAATTCCTTCTCAAAATTCACTTACTAACTCTTTTCCATAATTTCCTTTAAAAACTCATTTTCTTTAATCTTCCATAACTTCTTTATCTTTTAATTTTAGGACAACATAAGCTTTCCATAAGCTTAAATAATACCTAATGATCAAAACCCACTCTTAAAATTAAAAAATAATCAACTAACAAGGAATCTTACATTTGCAAGCTTTGCTCTTTCTTTCTCTCGTACATGAAGAAGAAGAAGAAGATGAAGAGAATATCTCTTCATCCTTATCCCCTCTAACATATATATCCTTATCATATATATTTTTAATTCATTTATTAGTCAAATGACCATTTTGCCATCTATTTCATTTGATAATTACTAACAACTTTTAGGATTTATTTCCAGATAAATCATTGAAGTAATCCATTCTTCTACTTTAATCACTAAATTCTGAAACTTTACCATTTAGTCACTAACTCGTAGTTTGGGATGTTACAATCAGATCGTCTATCGTAACAGAAGGTCGAGTGACTCGTCCTCGACAACGGCCACGTCCTGTCCTACGACCTCTAGCAGCACTCATCGTTGGATCTATAAGGCTCTACAGAAAGAATTTGAAACATATATCAGATTAACATCAGGTATCTCGAGAAAACTTTAAATCATAAAATAAGGTGACACGTTTTTTTAAATTCTTAAAAATCCAAAGTTTAGGACCCATCTACAGTCCGAGTGTTTAAAACCGAATGCTCTGATACCACCAAATGTAACCCCCTAGACCCGGTCTAAACGTTAGACCCAAACCTAAGCAGTCACATGTCCCATTCATAGATTCCTTTATATTTAAAACAAGTTATAAATCATTAGATATAATACAGAACAAATATCAATAATACCGATATATCCAAAACGATAGCAAAATACATGTCACCAACACAACTGGAAACATATAGAGATATATGTTCGTACAAAATAAAGTAGTTGATCTTCCCTAATGCCAAATCTGCTAGCTTACGGTATGCTGTTATCTGAAAAAGGTTAAAATTTACATAATGAGCTAAAAAGCCCAATGTGCTCCAAACAGTGTATAAAAACATACAGATATAATCTTTCAATAAAATCGATTTATGCAACATGTTTTTTATATTTAAAACATAAACACTACCCCCATCCTTTCACAATCTGTTTGTGTAGGTTCCCCAGAACCATACACCCCATACAACCAGTAAGGCCCTGAGCACAGCCGAAGAGCCACAGATAATCTTCCTCCAACAATATTTCCCCCCAATGATAGTAATGAACATGAATGTATTTGAGTAAAACAATGAATAATTCTTAAAAACATAAGAATGTTTCAAGCTTGAAAACCATAAGCAGAATTATAGAAATAAAAAATCAAATCAGTAATGTATGGTAATTCAGATGTTGGGTAATCAGTATTCAGAAATTGGTATAAAATACCGTAATCAGAAAATCATATCATACATATGCGGTAAATCAGATATCAGATACACATTTTTCAGACATATATTTTAAAACATTAATGTAACACTGTCAGGAAATACACCTATAACAGTCTGAGAAATCGGATAGGGTGCCTACTACTGGGTCTGTCGATCACGCTCTGCTGTAGCGCTAGATCCTACGAATTGGAAAAATCCATATTGGAATCCTAATATAAATAATCTTAATCTTTATTTAAATAATTTACGGAAACCTAAGGGTAGTTCTCGTATTACGCGGTTCGGGCTGATCTGACGAACGGACAACACCGGACCTAACTAATTCCCTCTCAGGTGAAACAAGAGTACATTCATATAATATTTTATTAAATCAATTCCTTAACTATATCTCAAATAAATAATCAAAAATGTTAAAATACTAAGCCCTTTGGGTTCACAAGCTTGATTAGGGGATTTTGGATCAGAATTTGGAAAACAGACTTCGGAATCAGATTCAGGACGTTGAAAAATATAAAATATGACATTCCGGAAATTTGAATTCTTGGTTAAAGTCAAAGTCATAGGGTTTGACTGACAATTTGGAGACTTTCGGGTTCGAATTTGGTGAAACGGACCCCAAAAATGGATTCAAGACATTGAAAAATGTCAGGATATGTATATTCGAAAAAGGTCAACGGTCGTTTAATGGCCGGTCAATGCCGATCAAAGTTCTGGTCAAAGAAGGTCAACAGATGATCAACCATTTTACACAATTATCACCCTTTTTAAAAATATTTACGAAAATAACACCCTTTCAAAAAACATATTGACGAAAATAACACCCTTTTAAAAAACATTAAGAAAATAACACCTTTTTAAAAATAATTACGAAACTAGTACCCTTTTAAAAATAATTACGAAAATAGCACACTTTTAAAAATAATTACGAAACTAACACCCAGTCAACGGTCAACGGGTCAGGTTTACGGGTCGGGTCAACGGTCGGGTCAACGGTCGGGTCAGGTCTACGGTCTTGTCGGGTTAGAACCGGTCAAACTGTTTCGGACCGGTCAAACCGGTTTTAATGCTTCTAAACCAGTTTCGAACATCCGCCACGCGCATTGGCGGCGCGTAGGACCTCTTCTGGCTTCGAAAAATTCACAGAAAAAATTCTAAAAATTATTTTGAACGATTTTGAGGCACTTACAAAGCTCGGTCCAAAATTTTGAACGGCGGAGAGCTCGATTTCAACAAATTGAAAATTTTGACCGCTTCACCTCCACACGCGCCGCCGCCTACAGAGACCAAGGATAACACCGGCGGACTCGAAACAGCACAAGGAACACGATGGTGCGGGAGGTGTTGAAAACGGAGCAACGATCGACGATGAATTTAGGATTTTCTCGGTGGTGGTGCTTAAAAAAACGTCCAGATTTTGACTTGAAATTCACGACGTTTGGCAGCGTTTCACTTCAATTGATTTAAGGGGTTTGTTCCTCACTTGATGACGAACACGATGGTGGTTTCAAAACGACGATCGGAGATCGAACGACTTCTGAATCGGTTTGGAAAGAGAGGTTGGTGGGGAGGAATTTTAGCAAATTATGCTTATGAATCCCCCCGTAATTCTGATTCAAAGCTTTTAATAGAGTGCCTGTCGACACTTTTTGGGTAAATTCAAGGCTTGGTCCCTGTATTTCCTTCAACTCTAAAACAAGCTACAAGTTTTGAAAACTTTCAATTTAGTCCCCAAAATTCACCAATTTACACAATTAATTTATTTTTTTTTCAAATTTTCTGGGTTGTTGCAGGTGGAGTGCAATCTTGTGTGAATGTCAGTAAAGTGTGGAGCATATGCCGTAATATAAAGTTGTTTATGAGGAAGCATTTTGATCTGGTACCAAATGTTCATTCAGAAAAAAATATATAATTATATTTTTTCAAAAATGATGCAATAACGCCTTCTATTATCACCATTCCATTTGTCTTAGCAAATTGCTTTTATGGATGTTGCTGTAGCTTCCTCGAAATTGGATGCATTTATATTTTTTGCGTGCAATTGGGACTGCAATGCCTATGAGAGCGGGTATTGCTGCTGATACTGCTGCAGCTTTACTTTTTCGCATACTTTCACAGCCTGCATTGCTTTTTCCTCTAATAAGACAAGTTGAGGGAGTAGAAGTTCAACATGAACCTTCTGGTGGTTATATATTGTGCTATAGAAAGCAGGTATTGCTGGTCAACTTCAAAATTTTGCATGTGATCTTCTATTCTTCAACTTTTTTGTTTCTCTTTACAGATAAGTAATTAATATGCATGGATTTATTCATACAATGATGCATGTTCACAAATACTGAAAAAAAAATCTTAAAACATTGTTCATCAGATTGAGGTTCCTGCGGCTGAAGCAACTATTGAAGCTACTGCCCAAGGGATCGTGTCAATGCTTTGTGCTTATGGACCGGAGGTGGAATGGAGAACATGTACCATATGGGAAGCTGCTTATGGCCTGATTCCCTTTAGCTCTTCAGCTGTTGATCTTCCAGAAATTATTGTTTCAACCCCATTGCAACCTCCCGTATTATCGTGGAACCTATACATACCACTTCTGAAGGTCTTGGAATACCTTCCACGTGGAAGTCCTTCTGAAGCATATCTCATGAAGATATTTGTGGCGACTTTTGAAGCAATTCTACAGAGAACTTTTCCACCTGAACCCTCCAGGGAGCAAACCAGAAAAACAAGATACAACATAGGGTCTGCCTCAAAGAATCTTGCTGTGGCGGAGCTTCGTACAATGGTGCATTCCCTCTTTTTGGAATCATGTGCTTCTATAAAGCTTGCTTCACGCCTACTTTTTGTTGTATTGACTGTGTGCATTAGCCATGAAACTCAGTTCAAGGGGAGTAAGTGACCAAGAGGTGAAGAAAGTTTTCCTCCTGATGAGGGCATTGATGAATCACAGGCACAATCTGAAAAGCTGAAAAACATAAAGTCCAGAAAAGCAAAGAAACAAGGGCTTGTAGCTGCGTTTGATTCTTATGTGCTGGCTGTTGTTTGTGCTCTTGCCTGCGAGCTTCAGTTGTTCCCTTTGGTTACAAGAGGAAATAATCAATCAACTTCTATAGATGTTCAAGCTACGGTCAACCCTGTAAATGTAAATGGATCTTGTATCGACTATGGACATGGTATTGACTCCGCTATCCATCATACTAACAGAATCTTGGCAATTTTAGAGGCACTTTTTTCGCTAAAGCCATCTTCTGTTGGCACTTCATGGGGTTATAGTTCAAATGAAATAGTTGCTGCAGCTATGGTTGCTGCTCATGTTTCTGAACTATTTAGACGATCAAAGGCTTGCATGTATGCACTCTATGTCCTAATGCGATGCAAGTGGGACAATGAAATCTACTCCAAGGCATCATCATTATATAATCTCATTGATATTCACAACAAGGCTGTCGCATCCATTGTTAACATGGCTGAACCATTAGAAGCACAACTGATATATGCACCTGTTGGGAAATCTTCCCATTGTTTAGATGACAGAAAACAAAACAAGTGTTTGCGTGCCACTTGCTTTGATCCTGGACAATCATCTACTTCAGAATTTGAAGATTCAACTCATTCAAACAATAATCTTAGATGTGAGAGGTTGTTAGCATCAAATGAAGGCTCAGGAAATTCCTTGGGCAAAGGTATCACAAGTTTCCCAATAGATGCCTCAGATTTGGCCAATTTTCTCACAAGGGACAGGCACATAGGATTCAATTGCAGTGCACAATTTCTTCTGAGATTAGTGCTTGTGGAGAAACAAGAGTTATGTTTCTCTGTTGTTTCACTACTGTGGCACAAGATGATAGCAGCCCCTGAAACACAGCTCAGTGCTGAAAGCACATCTGCCCAGTAAGGATGGAGACATGTAATCTTCACTTGTATATATAAAAAGATTCACCTTAACTGATTCCTTAGAATTTTTTATTATTTCTAAATAAAAGGTATGGTTTGTGATACTTGTGTGGATTAGTAACGTTTTGTGATGTATATAATTGCCCTATGTTTCATATGTAAATTCATCATTATGATTTCATTGGAATATATTTGTCTGACTTGCCTACTTGGATGGAATTAGGTGTTTTAGAGAGAGAAGCTCCTGCTTCTCTCTAGAGCCCAGGTGTTTTTATAAAAAGTTTTTTCTCCACCGTCCGTTGTTCGCCGTCAGCTGTCCGTAGCCTTACTTCGGCCATCGTTTTGACGCCGTTTTTTCCAGGATTGGTTGCCTGCTCTTGGTAAATACAGATCTGACCTTAGATTTGAGTAAAAGTCTGTCATTCGACACAGATCTACAAGCCGTCCACTGTAGATTTACGCTGACTCCCGCCGTCCGAGATCGACTCTGTCTCACCGCCGTTCGCAGAGTCTTATCGCGACCAAAACCCAAGTATTCTACTGTCGAGAGTCGCTACTATTTGCAGAGAACAGTTTCGAACTCACCATGGAGCCCCAACCCTTATCTCAGCCCAGCCGACTGCGAGGGTTTGTTTCAACTGGCACGATGGCTGTTTTCTCTGTGAAGCCCTCTACTGTTCCTCCTTCATCGTCAAGGACTTCAGAACTCCCTCTTGAGCCTCATAGCCGTGGTGCATCTGCTGATTTTCTTCTGGATTCTGCTGAGGAATTAGAAGCGAGAGTGAAGGCACTTAAAGCATTAGTGGCAGATTTGAATAAGTGGGAAAATGAGTTAAAGATGAAGGAGAAAGCAGTAGCAAGAGGCAGGTTTTTAAAGACCTCTGGATTTGCCGGTGCAACCACTTCATCTTACTCCGGTAAGGAAGAACGTGAAAGTGTGAAAGAAAATGAGAGGACAAAAAATCAGAAACGACACATGCGAGCTTTTACTAGACGCATGCTAGCCGGGTTGAGGCAATATGGCAACTTCCCTCTTCCCCCGCATGATGCGATGAACGACATACTGACTGCCTTGGTCCGTGAAGCTGGTTGGACAGTTGAGCCCGACGACACTACTTACAGACAATCTCATTCGCCACAAAATCAGCAAAATTTGGGAGCACATTCAGGGAGGTTAGGTGAAAGTCCATTATCATCCAACCATTTGAAGAAGTGCTCATAAAGAGGGAAACATAGGAACGAAAAGCTTTCTGTAGTACAGGAAACTCCAGCTCTTTCTGTCGTTGATGTTGATCATGATAGAACCAAGGAGATAAATTCGAAAGGGTTTTCCAATGAAAAGTTTTTCGAAGTGGTGGGAAGGAGAAGAAATGGGTTTCATAATTGGAGGAATGAAGGCCAACCAAATATCGGTAATGGGTTCAGAAATGGTTGTTACACGATTTTTATCGAAAACCTTCCAGAGAAGATCCATTGGAAGAGACTTGGATCTATATTTGGCACACATGGTCAAGTTCTTGATGCCTTCATTCCTAAAAAAAGAAACTCGAATGAGGTTCCCTTTGGGTTTATTCGCTATGCTACAATTGAAGAAGCAAGGACAACGATTTCTAAGATGAATGCCAATCAGATTTACGGCAGGATAATTAGAGTCTCATTGGCTAAATATAAACCCCAACAGTCTTTCTGGCTAAAGTCCTCGACTGTTGTTCAACGTAAGTCTGGGGTGAAAGATTTTTCGAGGATTAAACAATGTGAAGTTGAGGGTTCTGTAGACGAGGATAAACTTCAAGTGTTGACTAACTGTCTTGTGGGGTGGTGCAAGAACTTTATCAAAATTGGTAATCTTGCTAACCAAATACAAGCCAAAGGACTATCTGGTTTCACGCTAATGAGAGCTGCTGGAAATGCAGTTCTAATGGTTTTTGAAGACTACGATTCGTTGTGAAGCGTGAAGGATGATAAGCTAGAGACTCTTGCAGAGTGGTTTTCCATAGTGGAAACTTGGTCAGAGAGCTAGTAGTGGAGAACCGACGCGTGTGGTTATGTAGAAATCAGAGTAATTCTCTGTAATTTCTTATTCTTTTCAATAGTACATATTGCATATTTATATACAAATCATCTCTCTAAAGTAGGAAACTCTAAGAAAGGAAATATATTAATCCTAGGAGATATGATCCCTTAAAATAAGGGACTGTAGAATATTTACAGAATCCCTTAATTAAAGGATATTTACAGAATCCCTTAATTAAAGGATATTTACAGAATCCCTTAATTAAAGGATATTTACAGAATCCCTTAATTAAAGGATATTTAGATATTCATATATTTTTATAATTCCTACACTCCCCCTCAAGCTGGAGAATATACATTGTATAATCCCAGCTTGAATAGGAATTTATTGAAAACATGCTTTGGCAAAACCTTAGTAAGAATGTCTGCAACTTGTTCTTCTGAAGGAATGTATGAAAGTGTGGCTGTCTTTTTGTTAACTTGATCAGCAATAAAATGCCTATCAATCTCAACATGCTTTGTCCGATCATGTTGAACTGGGTTCTTGGCAATTTGAATAGTAGATTGATTATCACACAAAACTTCAAAGTGATCCTCTTGATTAGTGACAAGTTCTTTCAGTAGTTTAAGTAGCCAAATTCCTTCGCATATTCCCAATGCTAGTGCTCTGAATTCAACTTCAGCACTACTTCTTGAAACAACAGATTGTTTCTTACTTCTCCAAGTTGTAAGGTTTCCCCAAACAAAGGTTTGGTAATGATGTTTATCCCCAATGCTAGTGACATGTTTTGTAATGATGTTTATCCCCGTATGAGGGTTCGGTGTTACCACTTGTACTTGGTCTTCAATTTAATAAAATATGAGGCACTCTTTTCTTCCTTCCTATGTTCTTCAACATACTTCTAAGTATGTAGAAGAATACAAAGAGAGTTTTTAATGAGACCTCCAACTTCTATAAAAAAAACTACAGCAGTTGTACTTCAGGTCCAAATTTTGTTCATCTTGTGAATTTTAGTCTATAAATATACTCTAATGGTTCACTCCTTAGACTAAGAGAAAAGTCAATTTCATCTTTTAATGAAGGTATGCATCGATGCACTACTGGTGCATCGGTGCATAAAATGCATTCGATGTTGTATTATTACTGGGATGCATCGATGCATGCCTTATGCATAGATGCACTAATTGCATTCGATATTTTTATTTTAAAAGAGTGCATCGATGCACTACCAATACATCGATACACCTTCAAACAATTTCTGGGTTTTAACCTTGATGCATCGATGCACTATGAATGTGCATCGATGCACTCTGCCCAGAATCCTCTTTTTGAACCCGAAAATCATCAACTCTTCACTCAAATGCTTCATATTTCATCCCCTTTCATATTCCTAACTTTCATATACATGCTTAAACTCATTTATAATCAATTATCTCGTCTTTAACCTTAATATCCTCTACTCTTTATTAACTTCAAGAATTATACCAGATTTTTAACATGTTTTAAATCTAATTCTAACACTCCATTCCTTAATTAGATTGATGACAAGTCAAATTCCTTCTCAAAATTCACTTACTAACTCTTTTCCATAATTTCCTTTAAAAACTCATTTTCTTTAATCTTCCATAACTTCTTTATCTTTTAATTTTAGGACAACATAAGCTTTCCATAAGCTTAAATAATACCTAATGATCAAAACCCACTCTTAAAATTAAAAAATAATCAACTAACAAGGAATCTTACATTTGCAAGCTTTGCTCTTTCTTTCTCTCGTACATGAAGAAGAAGAAGAAGATGAAGAGAATATCTCTTCATCCTTATCCCCTCTAACATATATCCTTATCATATATATTTTTAATTCATTTATTAGTCAAATGACCATTTTGCCATCTATTTCATTTGATAATTACTAACAACTTTTAGGATTTATTTCCAGATAAATCATTGAAGTAATCCATTCTTCTACTTTAATCACTAAATTCTGAAACTTTACCATTTAGTCACTAACTCGTAGTTTGGGATGTTACAATCAGATCGTCTATCGTAACAGAAGGTCGAGTGACTCGTCCTCGACAACGGCCACGTCCTGTCCTACGACCTCTAGCAGCACTCATCGTTGGATCTATAAGGCTCTACAGAAAGAATTTGAAACATATATCAGATTAACATCAGGTATCTCGAGAAAACTTTAAATCATAAAATAAGGTGACACGTTTTTTTAAATTCTTAAAAATCCAAAGTTTAGGACCCATCTACAGTCCGAGTGTTTAAAACCGAATGCTCTGATACCACCAAATGTAACCCCCTAGACCCGGTCTAAACGTTAGACCCAAACCTAAGCAGTCACATGTCCCATTCATAGATTCCTTTATATTTAAAACAAGTTATAAATCATTAGATATAATACAGAACAAATATCAATAATACCGATATATCCAAAACGATAGCAAAATACATGTCACCAAACACAACTGGAAAACATATAGAGATATATGTTCGTACAAAATAAAGTAGTTGATCTTCCCTAATGCCAAATCTGCTAGCTTACGGTATGCTGTTATCTGAAAAAGGTTAAAATTTACATAATGAGCTAAAAAGCCCAATGTGCTCCAAACAGTGTATAAAAACATACAGATATAATCTTTCAATAAAATCGATTTATGCAACATGTTTTTTTATATTTAAAACATAAACACTACCCCCATCCTTTCACAATCTGTTTGTGTAGGTTCCCCAGAACCATACACCCCATACAACCAGTAAGGCCCTGAGCACAGCCGAAGAGCCACAGATAATCTTCCTCCAACAATATTTCCCCCCAATGATAGTAATGAACATGAATGTATTTGAGTAAAACAATGAATAATTCTTAAAAACATAAGAATGTTTCAAGCTTGAAAACCATAAGCAGAATTATAGAAATAAAAAATCAAATCAGTAATGTATGGTAATTCAGATGTTGGGTAATCAGTATTCAGAAATTGGTATAAAATACCGTAATCAGAAAATCATATCATACATATGCGGTAAATCAGATATCAGATACACATTTTTCAGACATATATTTTAAAACATTAATGTAACACTGTCAGGAAATACACCTATAACAGTCTGAGAAATCGGATAGGGTGCCTACTACTGGGTCTGTCGATCACGCTCTGCTGTAGCGCTAGATCCTACGAATTGGAAAAATCCATATTGGAATCCTAATATAAATAATCTTAATCTTTATTTAAATAATTTACGGAAACCTAAGGGTAGTTCTCGTATTACGCGGTTCGGGCTGATCTGACGAACGGACAACACCGGACCTAACTAATTCCCTCTCAGGTGAAACAAGAGTACATTCATATAATATTTTATTAAATCAATTCCTTAACTATATCTCAAATAAATAATCAAAAATGTTAAAATACTAAGCCCTTTGGGTTCACAAGCTTGATTAGGGGATTTTGGATCAGAATTTGGAAAACAGACTTCGGAATCAGATTCAGGACGTTGAAAAATATAAAATATGACATTCCGGAAATTTGAATTCTTGGTTAAAGTCAAAGTCATAGGGTTTGACTGACAATTTGGAGACTTTCGGGTTCGAATTTGGTGAAACGGACCCCAAAAATGGATTCAAGACATTGAAAAATGTCAGGATATGTATATTCGAAAAAGGTCAACGGTCGTTTAATGGCCGGTCAATGCCGATCAAAGTTCTGGTCAAAGAAGGTCAACAGATGATCAACCATTTTACACAATTATCACCCTTTTTAAAAATATTTACGAAAATAACACCCTTTCAAAAAACATATTGACGAAAATAACACCCTTTTAAAAAACATTAAGAAAATAACACCTTTTTAAAAATAATTACGAAACTAGTACCCTTTTAAAAATAATTACGAAAATAGCACACTTTTAAAAATAATTACGAAACTAACACCCAGTCAACGGTCAACGGGTCAGGTTTACGGGTCGGGTCAACGGTCGGGTCAACGGTCGGGTCAGGTCTACGGTCTTGTCGGGTTAGAACCGGTCAAACTGTTTCGGACCGGTCAAACCGGTTTTAATGCTTCTAAACCAGTTTCGAACATCCGCCACGCGCATTGGCGGCGCGTAGGACCTCTTCTGGCTTCGAAAAATTCACAGAAAAAATTCTAAAAATTATTTTGAACGATTTTGAGGCACTTACAAAGCTCGGTCCAAAATTTTGAACGGCGGAGAGCTCGATTTCAACAAATTGAAAATTTTGACCGCTTCACCTCCACACGCGCCGCCGCCTACAGAGACCAAGGATAACACCGGCGGACTCGAAACAGCACAAGGAACACGATGGTGCGGGAGGTGTTGAAAACGGAGCAACGATCGACGATGAATTTAGGATTTTCTCGGTGGTGGTGCTTAAAAAAACGTCCAGATTTTGACTTGAAATTCACGACGTTTGGCAGCGTTTCACTTCAATTGATTTAAGGGGTTTGTTCCTCACTTGATGACGAACACGATGGTGGTTTCAAAACGACGATCGGAGATCGAACGACTTCTGAATCGGTTTGGAAAGAGAGGTTGGTGGGGAGGAATTTTAGCAAATTATGCTTATGAATCCCCCCGTAATTCTGATTCAAAGCTTTTAATAGAGTGCCTGTCGACACTTTTTGGGTAAATTCAAGGCTTGGTCCCTGTATTTCCTTCAACTCTAAAACAAGCTACAAGTTTTGAAAACTTTCAATTTAGTCCCCAAAATTCACCAATTTACACAATTAATTTATTTTTTTTTCAAATTTTCTGGGTTGTTGCAGGTGGAGTGCAATCTTGTGTGAATGTCAGTAAAGTGTGGAGCATATGCCGTAATATAAAGTTGTTTATGAGGAAGCATTTGATCTGGTACCAAATGTTCATTCAGAAAAAAATATATAATTATATTTTTTCAAAATGATGCAATAACGCCTTCTATTATCACCATTCCATTTGTCTTAGCAAATTGCTTTTATGGATGTTGCTGTAGCTTCCTCGAAATTGGATGCATTTATATTTTTTGCGTGCAATTGGGACTGCAATGCCTATGAGAGCGGGTATTGCTGCTGATACTGCTGCAGCTTTACTTTTTCGCATACTTTCACAGCCTGCATTGCTTTTTCCTCTAATAAGACAAGTTGAGGGAGTAGAAGTTCAACATGAACCTTCTGGTGGTTATATATTGTGCTATAGAAAGCAGGTATTGCTGGTCAACTTCAAAATTTTGCATGTGATCTTCTATTCTTCAACTTTTTTGTTTCTCTTTACAGATAAGTAATTAATATGCATGGATTTATTCATACAATGATGCATGTTCACAAATACTGAAAAAAAATCTTAAAACATTGTTCATCAGATTGAGGTTCCTGCGGCTGAAGCAACTATTGAAGCTACTGCCCAAGGGATCGTGTCAATGCTTTGTGCTTATGGACCGGAGGTGGAATGGAGAACATGTACCATATGGGAAGCTGCTTATGGCCTGATTCCCTTTAGCTCTTCAGCTGTTGATCTTCCAGAAATTATTGTTTCAACCCCATTGCAACCTCCCGTATTATCGTGGAACCTATACATACCACTTCTGAAGGTCTTGGAATACCTTCCACGTGGAAGTCCTTCTGAAGCATATCTCATGAAGATATTTGTGGCGACTTTTGAAGCAATTCTACAGAGAACTTTTCCACCTGAACCCTCCAGGGAGCAAACCAGAAAAACAAGATACAACATAGGGTCTGCCTCAAAGAATCTTGCTGTGGCGGAGCTTCGTACAATGGTGCATTCCCTCTTTTGGAATCATGTGCTTCTATAAAGCTTGCTTCACGCCTACTTTTTGTTGTATTGACTGTGTGCATTAGCCATGAAACTCAGTTCAAGGGGAGTAAGTGACCAAGAGGTGAAGAAAGTTTTCCTCCTGATGAGGGCATTGATGAATCACAGGCACAATCTGAAAAGCTGAAAAACATAAAGTCCAGAAAAGCAAAAAAACAAGGGCTTGTAGCTGCGTTTGATTCTTATGTGCTGGCTGTTGTTTGTGCTCTTGCCTGCGAGCTTCAGTTGTTCCCTTTGGTTACAAGAGGAAATAATCAATCAACTTCTATAGATGTTCAAGCTACGGTCAACCCTGTAAATGTAAATGGATCTTGTATCGACTATGGACATGGTATTGACTCCGCTATCCATCATACTAACAGAATCTTGGCAATTTTAGAGGCACTTTTTTCGCTAAAGCCATCTTCTGTTGGCACTTCATGGGGTTATAGTTCAAATGAAATAGTTGCTGCAGCTATGGTTGCTGCTCATGTTTCTGAACTATTTAGACGATCAAAGGCTTGCATGTATGCACTCTATGTCCTAATGCGATGCAAGTGGGACAATGAAATCTACTCCAAGGCATCATCATTATATAATCTCATTGATATTCACAACAAGGCTGTCGCATCCATTGTTAACATGGCTGAACCATTAGAAGCACAACTGATATATGCACCTGTTGGGAAATCTTCCCATTGTTTAGATGACAGAAAACAAAACAAGTGTTTGCGTGCCACTTGCTTTGATCCTGGACAATCATCTACTTCAGAATTTGAAGATTCAACTCATTCAAACAATAATCTTAGATGTGAGAGGTTGTTAGCATCAAATGAAGGCTCAGGAAATTCCTTGGGCAAAGGTATCACAAGTTTCCCAATAGATGCCTCAGATTTGGCCAATTTTCTCACAAGGGACAGGCACATAGGATTCAATTGCAGTGCACAATTTCTTCTGAGATTAGTGCTTGTGGAGAAACAAGAGTTATGTTTCTCTGTTGTTTCACTACTGTGGCACAAGATGATAGCAGCCCCTGAAACACAGCTCAGTGCTGAAAGCACATCTGCCCAGTAAGGATGGAGACATGTAATCTTCACTTGTATATATAAAAAGATTCACCTTAACTGATTCCTTAGAATTTTTTATTATTTCTAAATAGAAGGTATGGTTTGTGATACTTGTGTGGATTAGTAACGTTTTGTGATGTATATAATTGCCCTATGTTTCATATGTAAATTCATCATTATGATTTCATTGGAATATATTTGTCTGACTTGCCTACTTGGATGGAATTAGGTGTTTTAGAGAGAGAAGCTCCTGCTTCTCTCTAGAGCCCAGGTGTTTTTATAAAAAGTTTTTTCTCCACCGTCCGTTGTTCGCCGTCAGCTGTCCGTAGCCTTACTTCGGCCATCGTTTTGACGCCGTTTTTTCCAGGATTGGTTGCCTGCTCTTGGTAAATACAGATCTGACCTTAGATTTGAGTAAAAGTCTGTCATTCGACACAGATCTACAAGCCGTCCACTGTAGATTTACGCTGACTCCCGCCGTCCGAGATCGACTCTGTCTCACCGCCGTTCGCAGAGTCTTATCGCAACCAAAACCCAAGTATTCTACTGTCGAGAGTCGCTACTATTTGCAGAGAACAGTTTCGAACTCACCATGGAGCCCCAACCCTTATCTCAGCCCAGCCGACTGCGAGGGTTTGTTTCAACTGGCACGATGGCTGTTTTCTCTGTGAAGCCCTCTACTGTTCCTCCTTCATCGTCAAGGACTTCAGAACTCCCTCTTGAGCCTCATAGCCGTGGTGCATCTGCTGATTTTCTTCTGGATTCTGCTGAGGAATTAGAAGCGAGAGTGAAGGCACTTAAAGCATTAGTGGCAGATTTGAATAAGTGGGAAAATGAGTTAAAGATGAAGGAGAAAGCAGTAGTAGCAAGAGGCAGGTTTTTAAAGACCTCTGGATTTGCCGGTGCAACCACTTCATCTTACTCCGGTAAGGAAGAACGTGAAAGTGTGAAAGAAAAGAGAGGACAAAAAATCAGAAACGACACATGCGAGCTTTTACTAGACGCATGCTAGCCGGTTGAGGCAATATGGCAACTTCCCTCTTCCCCCGCATGATGCGATGAACGACATACTGACTGCCTTGGTCCGTGAAGCTGGTTGGACAGTTGAGCCCGACGACACTACTTACAGACAATCTCATTCGCCACAAAATCAGCAAAATTTGGGAGCACATTCAGGGAGGTTAGGTGAAAGTCCATTATCATCCAACCATTTGAAGAAGTGCTCATAAAGAGGGAAACATAGGAACGAAAAGCTTTCTGTAGTACAGGAAACTCCAGCTCTTTCTGTCGTTGATGTTGATCATGATAGAACCAAGGAGATAAATTCGAAAGGGTTTTCCAATGAAAAGTTTTTCGAAGTGGTGGGAAGGAGAAGAAATGGGTTTCATAATTGGAGGAATGAAGGCCAACCAAATATCGGTAATGGGTTCAGAAATGGTTGTTACACGATTTTTATCGAAAACCTTCCAGAGAAGATCCATTGGAAGAGACTTGGATCTATATTTGGCACACATGGTCAAGTTCTTGATGCCTTCATTCCTAAAAAAAGAAACTCGAATGAGGTTCCCTTTGGGTTTATTCGCTATGCTACAATTGAAGAAGCAAGGACAACGATTTCTAAGATGAATGCCAATCAGATTTACGGCAGGATAATTAGAGTCTCATTGGCTAAATATAAACCCCAACAGTCTTTCTGGCTAAAGTCCTCGACTGTTGTTCAACGTAAGTCTGGGGTGAAAGATTTTTCGAGGATTAAACAATGTGAAGTTGAGGGTTCTGTAGACGAGGATAAACTTCAAGTGTTGACTAACTGTCTTGTGGGGTGGTGCAAGAACTTTATCAAAATTGGTAATCTTGCTAACCAAATACAAGCCAAAGGACTATCTGGTTTCACGCTAATGAGAGCTGCTGGAAATGCAGTTCTAATGGTTTTTGAAGACTACGATTCGTTGTGAAGCGTGAAGGATGATAAGCTAGAGACTCTTGCAGAGTGGTTTTCCATAGTGGAAACTTGGTCAGAGAGCTAGTAGTGGAGAACCGACGCGTGTGGTTATGTAGAAATCAGAGTAATTCTCTGTAATTTCTTATTCTTTTCAATAGTACATATTGCATATTTATATACAAATCATCTCTCTAAAGTAGGAAACTCTAAGAATGGAAAGATATTAATCCTAGGAGATATGATCCCTTAAAATAAGGGACTGTAGAATATTTACAGAATCCCTTAATTAAAGGATATTTACAGAATCCCTTAATTAAAGGATATTTACAGAATCCCTTAATTAAAGGATATTTACAGAATCCCTTAATTAAAGGATATTTAGATATTCATATATTTTTATAATTCCTACACTCCCCCTCAAGCTGGAGAATATACATTGTATAATCCCAGCTTGAATAGGAATTTATTGAAAACATGCTTTGGCAAAACCTTAGTAAGAATGTCTGCAACTTGTTCTTCTGAAGGAATGTATGAAAGTGTGGCTGTCTTTTTGTTAACTTGATCAGCAATAAAATGCCTATCAATCTCAACATGCTTTGTCCGATCATGTTGAACTGGGTTCTTGGCAATTTGAATAGTAGATTGATTATCACACAAAACTTCAAAGTGATCCTCTTGATTAGTGACAAGTTCTTTCAGTAGTTTAAGTAGCCAAATTCCTTCGCATATTCCCAATGCTAGTGCTCTGAATTCAACTTCAGCACTACTTCTTGAAACAACAGATTGTTTCTTACTTCTCCAAGTTGTAAGGTTTCCCCAAACAAAGGTTTGGTAATGATGTTTATCCCCAATGCTAGTGACATGTTTTGTAATGATGTTTATCCCCGTATGAGGGTTCGGTGTTACCACTTGTACTTGGTCTTCAATTTAATAAAATATGAGGCACTCTTTTCTTCCTTCCTATGTTCTTCAACATACTTCTAAGTATGTAGAAGAATACAAAGAGAGTTTTTAATGAGACCTCCAACTTCTATAAAAAAAACTACAGCAGTTGTACTTCAGGTCCAAATTTTGTTCATCTTGTGAATTTTAGTCTATAAATATATATATTTAAAATAGCAGGTTCTCGTGCTTTTCTTTATGTCTGCTGATTTGAACACCATGCCTTTTGTAAAAGGTGATATCAATTTGTAATCAAGGTAATATTTGTGATAAAACACTTTGGTTTAGTTTGTGTGTCCAAGCCAGCAGCCATAAAATTCCTAGTTTAGCTTTTGTGTGTGTGTGTGTTTTTTTTAAAAAAAACTTTATTTACTCTCTGTTTGGTCACTTTCATGGCCTTGTGTTCTTGTCAGGCGGATAGGGAATTGCAGCCTTGGATTGCCAAAGATGATGATCATGGTTAGAAGATGTGGAGAATCAACCAGCGGATTGTAAAGTTGATCGTGGAACTGATGAGAAACCATGATATCCCAGAATCATTGGTAATTGTAGCAAGTGCTTATGATAAAAAAAATTGTAGCAAGTGCTTCTGATCTACTTCTTCGTGCTACAGATGGGATGCTTATTGATGGGGATGCTTGTTGATGGGGAAGCTTGTACTTTACCGCAATTGGAGGTACTCTATCTAATTATTGTTGCTTGTAGATGGTCATTTGCCAATCATTGCATCTTTCTATTGAACATTTGTGTGAAGTCAAGGGATATTGTCCCACATTTGTTAATTTTTGGGTTTCGTATAATCTAATTATATTCAAGTTAAGCATCTTCACTTGCATCAATCGGTTTTGGATTGGATGCTTAACATGGTATTAGAACTCGGGTATATTATATTCTTCTTCCCTATTACCCCTTCGAAGGTCGTCTGTGTAAAGACCCTTGTAAAGCTACACATATTGGAGTGTTAACTGGTCTTATCTTGCAAATAAGTCAAGTCACATTTGAATTTATTTCAAAGCTTGGTTAATGTCTTCAATCTTTTTTATCCAGCTGCTGGAAGCAACAGCTAGAGCAGTCCAGCCAGTACTCGAGTGGAGAGAATCTGGACTGGCAGTGGCAGATGGACTTTCAAACCTGTTAAAGGTGAGCAAAATGCCCTTTAGGCCCCATTTGGTTCAAGGTATAATTCATTCATGGCAGGAATATTTTTTTCCCGGATGAATATACCCACGTTTGGCTGGGGCACATTACCAAGTGCCAGTTAAAAAAGAAATACCAACAATAATTTTTTTTAGTGTTTTCCCGGGAATATCTATCCCCCTCTCCCTTATGTATTTCATTATTCCCGTCCCCTTGTCTAAAATAACTTTCTCCCTTCGTTCTGGCTGATTCTGTGAAATTTCCGCCGTGCATGATTTCCGTCCGCCTTCCGTCGCTGCTCCCCTGAAAAACTGATTTTCTGAAAAGTTGAAAGCGATCAAGCAAGGATATGAGTTTACATATCTACTTTTCCTTTGTTTAATCTTCAATTTCTTTGATGTTTCTTCTCTGTTTCATACTTGGAAATTTTAAGGAAAAAGGTAATCGTTGAAACTCGTTCCATTAATGAAAACAGAAATGAATTAACCAAAAAAAATCATGACTTGACGAGTCAGTTTTGGGCAACAATCTATACCTAACACATAAATAAAGCATAATACTCTTACCTTCTTCCATGGACTTTGAGCTCTCTCCCTCTTTTCTTAATTGTTCTCTCCGACAATTCCTTTTACATCTGTCTAGCCTTTGCAGGTCAAGTCATCATCCCCAATATCTGTTCATTTTCTGATTATCATTCAGTTTTGTTCCTGGGTTTTCCCCCTTATTGATGATCAATTGTTTTGCTCTCTTGGATTTTCCTTTCACTTGTTTATCTTCATCCTTAGCTGATTTGCTGGTCTGGGTTTTGTTTCTTGCTTGAAGCATGTTGTTATTTTGCTTGAACTTAGTTATAATTGATGGTTTTGATGGGTACTTTTTTTTAACTATTTTATGAAATTTTCTGCTATAATTTATTTTATCTTTTATGTTTGGTGGTGAAACAAACTTAAGTTATGCATTACCGATAATTGGGATTGGAATTAAGGCACCATGTTTGTCTACTGTATCAATAGTTATCACTTGGTTATTTCTCTTCACCATGTGTTTGTCAAGCATTTATTCAAGGTAAAATTTTAAGCTCCTATCCTGATCGAGTTCTGAAGGATCGATTGAAAAAAAACAAACTTTTCCCCGACCTTTTTCTTTAAAAGGCATACATGAAAAATCAGATGAATTTTAGAAGATTCAGGCAACTACACTTGATAAGCTTCTGACCCTATACGCTTGATGATTTTGTAAGAACCGTAGTAACATGTAGCCAGCTTGAGATGTTTTCTCAAGGAAATGAAACTCTGTCGATACGGTTGGAGTTTAAATTAAACCTCATCTCTCACTTGGAACTCTCTCTCCTTTCTATTTTTATTTGTATACTGCTTCATCTGAGCTTGTGCCTTATATAATTGATCTTGTAATAACTTGTACAACTAATCACAATTAGACATTAATTTTGTCACACTCTGTAGTGTTGATTCCTCTCTTCATGCTAGAAGTTATGGTTTATAATCATATAGGGCCTCAAACCATGTTGTTCCTAAAACAATATAAAAATTTATGATGTACCACCATTTGGCTTGGGGCAACCATTTCACCTAAGTAGCGGCCTTGAGAAAGCAAATGCTTCTCAAATGTTACTTTAAACATTGGTTTAACCGCTCGATTTGTCCGTCCGTTTCAAGATACTATATAAGTTTTCAGCTCCCAATTATGTTTAATTATTATTTTTTTTATTATTAAGATATGGTTTTGAACTGACAATGGGTGAGTGAACGCAGGTAAGGATTAAACTAGAAAGAGTGAAAATGGTTGAGAAAACAAGGGGACGAAAAGAAGAGGTGTGACCAGAGAGTACATCATCAACCTTCACAAGCGCCTTCATGGCTGGTAACACATCTTTCCCTTTAAATTCCCTCGCTAATTTGCTTTACTTTGTGGAGGGTTAGTTGTCTGGTTGCAAAATTAGCTCTTCGCTGTATAACGTTGGTTGCTCGATTATTATTGTTTTCAGTATTTCGTAGATGTGTGTATTGATCTAATTGCTTTACTATATAAGTTTTGTCCTTCTGCAATTATGTTTAGAATCTCTTTTTGATTATGACTTTAGAATATGGTCCCAACTTTTTTTTGTAGTTTAGCCAGGTATATGTCAATCTTTTGACTTGAAGAATTTTTTGTGTTATGACTATTATCTTTTGTAAGTCTGAACATTGTAAAAACTTTTGATGGTTAATGTAATACTTCTTTTTGTTATGTAGTATATGACTTGCAAGTAAAGTGCTAGTTTTCGAATATGTTAATTACTTTTCATCCAATACTAGCATTGACAAGTAATTGCGTCCTTTTTGTTATCAAATTAGTTTGCAATGATGAGGTTTTCGAATCAGTGGAAGGCATTTGATACATGAAATGCTTCTTTAATGAATTTGCAATTTGGTTGATGTGATTAGCATTGGCAAGTAATTTCTTTTCTGTTCTTGCCTTGCTTAGATTTTGTTCATTACGTATTAGCTAACTTCTTTAATGAATTTGCAATTTGGTTGTTGTGATGATTAGTTCCAATTCATTTTCTTCTTTCTTCAATTCTTATAGATAGCTTTCACCGTAATTTTGGCCGATCATATTGTTTTGTTTGTCCCTCTTTATCCCTGTTTCTATAGTTAGTTTAAAAAGAATTCAATTTCAAACGGTGTTGTAAGTTTGCTCACATTCAATTCATCATACTTTGAGAGCCTTTTTTTATAGTTTGCTTCTTTTCTTCAAGTACTTTCCATTTGTAATGGTTTCTGAATCAATTATGATGATTGGAATATTAAACACCTGCAGCTTGACAATGAAGATGCATATTCAATCATATTATATGGAAGTGGTACCTTGTTTGCTTTGTGGCTAGCATATGCTCTTGTGGGTGCTATTGATTCAATTCCATTGGTGTGTTTTAAATCCGAATTCCCGAGTTTCTTTGGACCATGAATAAAACATTCATATTCCTTTTGGCTAACGATTGTAATCGTAAAATTCAACTGCCTGAATTGTTGGATTCGGACAGTGTTTCAACTTGATACATGAAAAAGGGAAGCGAAGTTGATACTTTCTCTAGTAGAACCATGACTAGTTAAAATAGCATCAAGATAAAAGGATGGATTCAGACAGTGTTTGGCTGGTATTCGGACAGTGTTTTCTAGGATTCGTTGCAACTTCTTGGACAAAAATAATGTGTCCCATACATTCAACTGTTTCGTGTTCAAAAAAATATTCTCTTTTTGACAAATAATCAGTTAGTTTGTAGTAATTGTAATAATACTATTTCTAAGTGTTGTAAATGTAAGTCTCAATTGTCAGAGTAAATATATCATCAAAGAAAACCAAAACAAACCTCAAATATGGTCCAAAAAGCTCATTCATTAGAGATTGAAATGTGGTTGGGCATTCATAAGACCAATTAGCATGACTTTGAATTCAAAATGGGTGTGGTGAGTTCTAAAAGCAGTTTTTTTTGTATATCATCTTCCTTGATTTGGATCTGGTAATAGTCAGACCTTAAATCGATTTTTGAAAAATATTTAACCTCTAATAATTCATCTAATAAATCCTCAACAACAAGAATGAAAAACTTATTTTTAATGGTCATAGCTATTTTGTGTGGAAAACATTATCCAACGGAATCATCGTCATGGTCGATTCAATATCATAGTGAAAGTTAAAAATCCCTAATATTGAACATTTAGTTAAATGTTGAAGTAAAGTTTTAATATATTTTTAAATAAATGATGTAAAATTTAATATTAATTAAAATTAAAATAATACATGATATATTTAAATAATAAAATGATATATTATCAATGAATTTTTATTTAAATATATTATCGATGAATTTTTATATAAATAATTTTTATTTAAATATTTAAAATTTCACTTGTTAAAAAATATAGAACAAGGTCAATTTGATAAAATATACATTTTAGTAATCTTTTATTCCTTAAACTAAACACTGTAATCTTACAATTTGATAAAATATACATTTTAGTAATCTTTTATTCCTTAAACTAAACACTGTAATCTTACATTACTGTCAAACAAACCAAACACACTAATGTAACATTCCCATTAATGTGTTAGGTAATGTTACATTCCGGTAATCATATTCCCACTGATAATCTTATATTTCGTGAACCAAACGCATCCTTATTGGCTTAGTCAATTCGTCATATTCTTAAGCTTAAAGTCTAAAACATGCTTTGAACTTGTTCATTATAAATACCAATGTCCATTAACACGGGAACAAAGGTCTCCTTTCGTAAGCTGATTTAAGCCCTTAATCTCTGTATCCATGCAGTGTCGTCTACCAGCTACAACTCGATACCTTTCTCATACAAGTGCACATGTTCGAGCTCTCAGCACATCAGTCCTTCGCAATATTTTGCACATAGGTTCGATCGATTCTAAATCTAAGGTGGAACTAAATGGTTTGCATGGCTTCTTATCAATACTTCAATATAGGTGCCATTGACTGGCAAACTGATATCGAAAAGTGCTTAACATGGGAAGCTTATAGTCAGCTTGCAAGAGGAATGCCTATACAATCTCTCGACACCGCCGCCAAAGTATTAGGCTGTAATATATCTATATAACATCTATTAACTTACGGATTATCAGTATAAAATACCCTTTTCTTTCTAAAAAACTGAGACTACAAAGAAGAATTAGACTCTCTTCAAATTGCTTGAGCCACACTGAAGGATGCCATGAAACTGTTCAAGCAGGGTAGTGCTATATGATAGGATGCCACACCGAAGTTTCATTTCATTTGTCTAATCTTACTTTGCGTTAAGCTTTAGCTTTGTATGATATTTAGACCCAGGTTTCGATTTGTTTGTCGGATTATGAAATATAATTTTAGTTTAACTTACACAGTTATTCCATTACAATGATGGAAGTGGCTGTATGATTCAGTTTCTTTCAGCATATCAGTTGATAAAATATTTAGTCTTCTTTTTCTGTCTGCTTTATTTAATTGATGAACTGTCTCGGTTTTGTTGTAGGTAGGTAATTCGAATATTTAGTTGTGTTTTATTTTTTTAATTTAAGATGATCTTGTTTGCAAATGGATAAAGATTGAAATAAATTTCGAGTATTTATTTGTGATTTTATCAATTAAACAACCCTAAAATTATAAGTAAGAATCCATAATGTATAATTTAAAAACTATTACACCTTTAAAAAATAAAGTGCTTAATTATAAAAAAAAATATTGAATATGACATTGTACATAAATGCCAAAATTAGGTACCTAAAATTATTTTTATCTTAATTTTAAAAGTATTTTTCAGTGAAAATTACAGTTAATTTTAAAACCAAGAAAAAAATTAAGAAACTATAAAAATTAAGAAAATAATAGGTCAAACTTTATGGTTGATACTTATACTATGCATATGGTGTAGATTTAATCCTTATACTCTAATTTGATTAATTTTAATCATGTACTTGTCAAAATTTAAAATCCTAATCCTAACTCAATTGGTACATGGGTGATATGATTGAATTATAATATTTAAAATCATCTACAGTTTATATTAAATATAAGGATTAAAATAAATTTTAATTTAACATATTTTACAATTATTATTTAAATTAATACTAAAATTTAAAATCTGAAACAAATTTCAGGAGTTAAAAATGATCAAATTAAAGTATTTGGACTAAATAAATAATCTATGTATAATACAGGTACTAATAAAGAATTTAGCCAAATAATAAAACGTAAAACTAATGACCATTAAAAACCTAAAATCGTGAATATATAAAACCCTACTTTACCTCCTTTCGTTACTCTCTTCAGCAAACCAGTCGTCCAGAGGCTCTTGTATTCTCTTTCCTCAGATCTCCTCATTCCTCACGAAATGGTATTTTGATTTTTTTTCCTTTTCTTCTCAGTCCGTAATCTTTACAATTCTCTCCATTAATTGATTAATTCATATTTTCGCAGCTTTTTATTTTGCTTCATCTAACTCAGTTTCTGATCTAAATTTACTTTATATATATTTGGGTGGAACGAGGTTTTTATGAGCGGTAATTAAATGTCTTTTACTTGATTTAAGTTCAGTTTTTTTTAACAAAAGATTGCTGCTTTTAACAACATTTTAATGTTTTCCTGTGTTAATAAATAATAATAATAATAATAATAATAATAATAATAATAATAATAATAATAATAATAATAATAATAATAATGTTTTCCTGTGTAGTCTCTGGTGGCCAACGAAGATTTTCAGCACATTTTGCGTGTGCTAAACACCAACGTTGATGGAAAGCAAAAAATTATGTTCGCTATGACTTCCATCAAGGGTATTGGAAGGCGTTTCGCTAACATCCTTTGCAAGAAGGCTGATGTAGACATGAACAAGAGGTTTGCTTTTGTTTCTGAAATTTTTGTACAATGCATGCAATTTTAGGCTTAGTATGGGGATAATGATGCTTTCTGGCGTCTAAGATTAGATGGATGATAAATGTTTTGGTTTTAGGGGTTTATTGTTGAGATGATTATGCATAGATTTGTATGGTGATTAGTTTACTTTAGATTAACTGTTTGCTAGGCTTCTATTATGTATAGTAAAGTATAAGTTGTGAGCTTGTGGCATGGGGATTTTTTTAAAATGGTGTTCAGTTTTGAGTAGTTTGTCAAGGATATGTTATTGATTTACTTCTTGTTATCAGGGCCGGTGAATTGACCGCACTGGAGCTGGAAAACCTCATGACCATTGTCGCAAACCCTAGGCAGTTTAAAATCCCTGACTGGTTTTTGAATAGGCAGAAGGATTAGAAGGATGGAAAGTATTCCCAAGTTGTGTCTAATGCTCTTGACATGAAGTTGAGAGATGATTGGATCGCTTGAAGAAGATCAGGTTAATTCCTTTTCTTGCTGTTTGTGCTGGAGTTGATCTTGTAACTTCTTTTGTATGTGCCAACCATGTGATGCTTTAAGAGATACAATCAAACCAACTCTTTCTAACATGAGTGTTAGATTTGAGTTTATGTTTGTCTCAGTGTTATAACATATCCTTCACTATTAGCATTTTCTGACATGAGAAAATAATTTGGGCTGTTTATTTGAGGCATTCTCTTCTGCAGCATCATACTTAAGGCAGATAAACATGTCTTGATGTCTTTCCCTTGGGTTATTAATTATTATGTAAGTAGGCAAGTTTGTTGGAATGTCTCAACATTTGGGCTGTTTCTTACCAGCTTCGAGCCTTGTTGGTAGGCAGGTTATTGTTGTTATGTGAAAAATTATTCTTTATATTATCTTGATGTTTGTATAAACGTTACCTAGCTAAAATTACTCTCCTGTTCCTTCCTCTGTTTGTCCTTGTTTCGTTTGCTGTATGATTAAGAAATTCTTGAGAGAAGTGTTTGTCCTGGTTTGATTCGGTTTGGTTTTATGGTTAGTTTCTGTCTATTGGGGAATGAGTCTAGAATAGATGGCAGCTAACAATTTATACTGTCTTTCAGGAACCACCGTGGTCTGAGGCACTACTGGGGCCTTCGTGTCCGTGGTCAGCACACCAAGACGACTGGTCGCAGAGGGAAGACTGTTGGTGTGTCTAAGAAGCGTTGAAGGCTTCATATATATTTAAACAATATATATATTATCTCAGTTTATTTCCTTGCTTGTAAGCATTGTCCGCAGGAGGACAAATTTTGGGTGTGTTTTTCCCTTGTTTCAAGACAATTATAGTGTTTGAATCAAATTTTGTTTTAATAATCAGTGCCTTGCATTTGTGTTAACCTTTAGCCCGTAGTTTATGTTTGCAATACTTTCAGCTCAAGTAATTTTCCAATAAAAACTCTAATAAAACATCAAATAAACTTTGGTGGAGGATTATGGGGGAGCAACTAATAAGATGTCACAACCATTGTTGATGTAAAGAAGATTTGTGTTATATCACAAATAGTATGAACTATAAATCTTTTCAAACCTAAAAAATTCTGCTAAACTTGATCTAAGATACCTCATTGTATGTTGTCTCTTCGATGAAAACTGATTTGAACTAATTACTCGGGACCTAAATCTCTCAAGAGAATGTAAGGTTTTGAAGTAATTGAACAGAGGCATGAAAAAATTGTATATAAATTATATTCCTGAAATGGAAAAAGAAATTTTTTATCGGTAATCCTTGCACAAACAGAATTGTTGATTCACTGAACAACGCAAAGTACTCAGATTTGAGCTTAAACAATTAAATACTCGAAGTTTCTTGAATCCAAATTAGGTTAGTTTATAGGAGGTTTGCAATGACAGACAAAATATATGAAGCGATCCAAACGGGCTTTTTCCTATCAATGGCCCAACTGCGATGCCAAGATGTGTCCCTGCTTCAACCTTCCGCTTTAGATCAAGTATATAAATGAAGCCACCTTTCTCTCAATTCTTCTCCATAAGCCAGAAAGTTGGAAAATTTATAGAAAAATGAAAAGGTGAAAATTCTCTCTTTTCATCGATCGCCTAAACCAACTGAAAACGTTGTCGATCGCAGGAGAGAGGGAATCAGGAAATATGGGGAAGAAAAGGAAGTCGATAGCTACGAGCCTTGATGAGGTGGATCGGACTATGTACGCCTTGTTTTCCAGCGCCGCTAATTCCTTGTCTCAGCTTTATACTCAGGCCATGAATCAACAAAAACTCTCCTTCCAAGCCGGCAAACGCCATGGCCTTGTAATCTCTCTCTTCATCTCCCACTCCCCCACATATAACAAATATTCCTTTATTTTTGGGTTTTTTTTATTTGCATGAAACCTTAGCTTTATGAATTTTTATATTCGTTCTTGCATCTGGGTTTTGCGTCTTATTACGTATCTATCTTCGAGAGGCTCAAAGTTAATGATTTTGATCAATCATGCCTGCTTTTATTCTTATATTTTGTATTTAAATTTGGTAAAACATATTATCCACGCGTATATGCCTAGGGGTTTACTGATTTGGATTAAATTTATTAGCTCACTGTTTGCTTGTGTGTTCTGTATAGCATTTGTGTGTGTTACCTTTTAACATAGTGTGTTGCATTTTGGTTTGGATGAAAAACCTAAATGATATATGTATAAAGAAGAAATGCTATTGTTTTCTTGTGTTGTGCATTTATCAAAGAGTGGAAGTGATTGGTAGAGGATGCTTGTAAGTCATGGTAAATTAATATCGACAAAAGGATTTATTTGTTTATTTATTTCCAGCTCAATACTCGCTAATTGCAGTGCCTTAGCTGTGAAAATGCATATTGTGCGAATCAGATCATGTTTTCTTCCTTGTTGAAGGATAAGATTATAGTTTTCTCTTCCGTAGGCAGCATAAAAGTGAAGCTAATGAAACTGATATATTTCTTCCTTAAGCATTTTCCTTTTGAACGCTTGAAACTTGTTAGCCGCTGGATCATGCAACCAACTTCTTAAAACCCGAAAATTTTAAATAGCGATAACTGAAAAAAAAAGAAAAAAAATGAGTGAGAGAGAGAAAAACGTAGAGAGAGAGAATTTTAAAAAAAAGTCAGTTCCCGATGAGTGTTGGTCGGCGTTTATCGACAACCTGAGTAGGAGGGTTTCTCGTCATACTCTTAAGGAATTATTCTTAGTCCATGGTCCGGTTATGAGAGTTTTCATTCCCAATCAAATTAGAAATCCTAAGTACAGATTTTCCACCTTTGCTTTTGTTCATTTTAAGAGGGAGGAAGATTTAAGGAGGGCTGTTGATGAGTTAAACGGGGTTGTGATTGATGGAAGGAAGATCTTAGTTAGTCCTGCCAGATTTAAGGATGATCGTTCAAGGTCAAGGGTGGTGCATACTTCTTCAAACGAGGCTTCTGGTCAGATTAATGCAGATTCTTCGAAATCAAGAGAAAGAGAAAATATTATCAGAAGTAGAAGGGACGATAGAACTTATAGGGATGCTCTGATGTCAAATGGGATTACAAGGTGGTACAAAGAACTATTGTCTGAGGATGTCCAAAGGAGGAATGTCAAGAAAAACATTATGGAGATGCATATTCCATCAGAAAGTGCCAATTGGGTTAAGAGGTCGTTAACAGGGATTATCAAATACTCGTTTCAAGTTGAGTTCATTCGGAATGCCTTATTTAAGGAAGGCTATGATGTTCAAATTGCTAGATGGGGTTATGTTTGGAACTCTTGCGTTTTAGTTCTCAATTCCCATGAGGAGATGTTGGATTTGTGGAGCAAAAAGAAAGAGGTTTTAAAACAGTGGTTTGAACGAGTGGAACCTTTACTGAATGAGGCCGGAGTTCCCATGGCCTTCTGCATGGCAGAATTAATAGGGGTTCCTTTGTTATGCTGGAATGAATCTTTCTTCGAGAAAATGGCTGGGAGATGGGGCAAAGTGGTAGGTATTCATGAGAGTACAAGGAAAAGAGAAGACCTTACGATGGCAAGAATTTTATTGAGGGTGGAAAGCCCTTTTGATGTTCCAGAGGTGATCACTCTTGGATCTTATGGAAGATCATTCAAAGTAAGTATTAAGATTGGATCAGCAAGTGAGTATTCATGTTTGTTTTTCAGTAATTTTCCGGTGGAGGATTCCGATGAGGCATTTTCTGAAGAAATTAGGTCTGAGGAGGATGTAGACAGGTTGTTGTCAGATCATGGGGAAGGGGAGGCATGTGCAACAAGGAAAAATCGTATGTCAGTGGACAATTGGATTGAGCAGGGTGTGTTCAGTGGTTCTGGAGGAGTTAGTGAGAATAGACAGCTAGCAAGGCTTCCCTTAGATAGGAAAGGTATTAAATGTAGTCTGCCAGAAAGTCAAAAGGTTGGGAGTTTAAAAGTTGGTGAGTTTGCAGGTTTGGGGATTAGAAGTCAACATTATTCGGCTGATGGGTCTCAGGCCCATTCTGAAGACTCTGGGCAGTCTGGGTCAAAAGATTTTTCGGGTTTCATTTCTGGGCCAGCATATATAGTTAATAAGTGTGGGGATTTTGTGGAGAACCTTAATTTAGCAGGAAAAAACAGGAAAACGTTTAGAGTATTGGAGAAGAGCCCAATTACAGAGAAGGTGGTTAATGCAAAAATAGAGGATGAAGAAGAAAGTTTAAGGTTGGTTGAACCGGTTACAACTAATATAGGAAACATCTCAAGGGGGAGATAGTTACACCGTTCTAGAAGAAAGGTCTCATCTGAGAGTGAGGTGCTGGAAACTAGAAGTTTGAGCAGTTGCAAAAGGGTCTATAGCAAGTCGAGGGAAAGAAGATATTGGTATGGAGATTTGTTGAATTTTACGAATGAAATAGATGGCACCAAGGTTGGGCAGAGGAAGTTGGATGTGGACTCCAGCACTGCAAAACAGATTTGTTTTTCAACAGAGCTCATTGCTGATGGGAGTCTTCTTCCTAGCTTTGTTAATGGTCTTGGGGATGGGACCGTAGAGCGGGAGATTGAAGGTTACTGTTCTGAAGGTGAATGCTTAAGACCCAAATCTGGTTTGTTAATTAGAAGGAAGAGGAGAGCTAGAAGGATCCTGTTTCGAGAAGCTCTTGACCAGGTGAGCATTGATACAGCATCCTCCTCAGCTTTCTCGAGTTTATTGAAAGAAGCTGTAGAAACTTGGGAGGTTAGTAAGCTTTTGGGAGTATCTTTTAAGGAAGGGAAAGAAGCATTTTTGGAAAAAATCATAGCTCTAGAGAAAGGCTTGATTGGGATTAATCAAGGTTTGGTTGATTGAGGGTTTTTGTTTGTACCTTGTTCCCTTTATGAAGATGTCAAAGTTAGTAATATGTTCATGGAATGTTAGGGGTTTGGGGAAAAATGAAAAAAAGAGAGCTGTTCAGAATTTAGTCACTAGCTTAAATCCTACTTTCCTTTGGTTGCAAGAAACTAAGACTGAAAAATTTAAGAGGTATTTCTCTATGAAATGACCATCCAGCTCAGTTGGTAGAGCACAAGGTTCTAAACCTTGAGGTCGTGGGATCAAGTCCCACGGAGGGCATTTCATAATTTGGAGGTCTCCTACGGAAGCTGCTCTCAACCTGGTGTTGGGGGCAGCCTACTATCTTACCTCCCCCTTACCCCATACATATGGGAAAAAAAGGGACAGCCATTTTTTTCTTTAGGAGAAGTGGGATTAATAAGCTTAAGGAGTTTTGGAATCTCCTTCAGTTGGATCAGCGGGGGGCCTGTTGTGTTGCTGGGATGACAATATCTTTGAGTTGGAGAGTCAGTTTATTAGTAGGAGATTTATAGCTACCTTTGGTAAATTCCGGAATAAAAAACTTCAGTTGTGGTTTCATCAATGTATACGGTCCAGCAGTGGAGGAAGAGAAAGCTGGTTTTTTTTGAAGAATTAAGCAGTTTTCTTAGTGGATAGAATTTTCCCGTTTGTGTGGGAGGGGACTTCAATGTTTATTTACAAGAAAATGAGAAGATGGGCAGAGGCCAAAGTAGGAGCTCAATGGAGATCTTTAATGACTTCATTCTTCATACGGGCTTAATTGATCTTCCTATGAATGGGGGAAGGTTCACTTGGTGTAATAACCAAGAGAATCCCACGTTTGTAAGATTAGATCGTTTTTTGGTTGACAGTCAATTTCTAGCGTTATTTCCGGACATTTTACAGTCTCTTCTACCAAGATCATTGTCAGATCACAATGCCATAATTCTTGTGAATAAAAGGAGTGGACTGGGGTCAAAAACCGTTTAGAATGTTCAACTATTTGATGGATGAGGAGGGTTTTGAGGATATGGTTATTTCTTCTATTCATAGTTCTAAGAAAAGTCAGGTGCTTTTAGTCTTTTAAGGAGTGCCAAACATGCAATTAAAAAGTGGTCTGGAAACAGAGATAAGTATCCAGGAGACTTGATTTCTGAGTTAGATAAGAAAATTTCGAAGATAGAGTCTGATATTCAACAAAAGCAGGGTGCTGTCGATAGTGAGGTATTAACTGAGTTGAATAATTGTAGAGCAGAATTGTGGAAGCTGCACAAGATCCAAGAGCAGATTTGGTTTCAGTATTCGAGATCTAAATGGATTGAAGACGGGGATCGCAACACTAAATACTTCCATACCTGTGCTACGGTTAGGAAGAAGAGGAATGCACTGGTGGCACTTAATTTTAGAGGAAAAATAGTTGAAGACCCAATTGCTATTAAGGACATTGTGAAGGATTATTTTTTTAAGATCTACAATAACCGATCTACTCTAGAAATTGATGAATTAAATCTAGATTTTTCCAGAATTTCTTTGGAGCAGAATCAATTCTTAGAGCAGGAATTTTCAGAGGAGGAAGTTTGGGATGTTGTGAAGTCTTGTGGAAGTAACAAAAGCTCCGGGTCCTGATGGCTTTAATATGGGTTTTTTCAAGAGGTTTTGGCAGGTTCTTAAGGAAGATATTATGATCTTCTTTAAGAAGTTTTACTTGGGGAAGGATTGGGAACATGGAATAAATCACACTTTCATCACTCTTATTCCGAAAATTTCAAACATTGGCGGTTTGGACGATTTTAGACCTATTAGCTTAGTTGGTGGTTTGTACAAGATCCTCTCTAAATGTCTGTCAAGGAGACTTAGGAGCTGTATTTCAGATTTGATCAGTCCATGTCAATTCGCTTTTATTCCCGGTCGACAAATCTTGGATTGTTCCCTTATAGCCAATGAAGGGATTGACTTTTGGAAGAAGAATGGTTTAAAAGGATGTGTTTTTAAAGCTGATTTCAAGAAGGCATATGATACTCTTGACTGGCTTATTTTGTTCAGAATTATGAAGGAAATGGGATTTGGTTCTAGATGGATAGGGTGGATTTCGAAGTGCATCACTTCAGCAACTGTTTCAGTCTTGGTGAATGGGGTTCCAACCGAGGAAATCCCAATGGCTAAGGGTCTTCGTCAAGGCTGTTCTTTGTCTCCGTTGTTGTTTAATATAGTTGGGGAACTATTGAATTTATTGACACTTAAAGCTGTTTCAGGGGGTCTCTTTTCGAGTTTGATGATTAGAAATGAGGAGAAGAATTTTAATTTAACACATCTACAATTTGCTGACGACCTTATAATTTTCTGTGGTGCGTCGAAAAAACAGATCTTGAATGTGAAGAGGGTGCTTCGAGTGTTTGAGATTATTTCTAGACTTCAGTTGAACTTGAAGAAGTGCAAATTGTTTGGGGTGAATTTAAGGGAAGAGGAAATTAAGGATTGGGCAGCTACGATTGGATGTTCAGTGGGTTATTTTCCCTCTGAATATTTGGGACTCCCTCTTGGTCTACACAGGAACTCTAACATTCTGTGGGATCCAGTGGTTCAAAGCTTCAATAAGAGGTTAGCAGGCTGGAAAGGCTCTTCTTTGTCACTGGCGGGCAGGCTGGTTTTGATTAAATCAGTCCTATGTTCACTTCCTATATACTATTTGTCATTATTTAAGGTTCCAGCTTCAGTATACAAGACCCTAAACTCTATTATGTCAAATTTTTTATGGAGTGGAGGAGGTGGGAGGAAGAAAATCCATTGGGTAAGCTGGTCCAGCGTTTGTAAACCAAAAATTGAAGGAGGCTTGGGAGTTCTTAATATAAATACGATGAATAGGGCTTTATTGGAAAAGTGGGCTTGGAGGTTTGCTATTGAGAGGAAGGCGATTTGGAGGGAAATGATTTGCACTAAATACAAAATGGATTCTTCATTGATACAGCTTGATAGTAAGGTTTCTCCTAAATTTTCTTGGATATGGAGATCTTTGGTGAATAATCATTTTAAAGCTGATTCGATGGGCTGTAGTATCAGAAGCAATTATAGCTACAAAATTGGCAATGGGAGGAATATTCGGTTTTGGCAAGACAATTGGGCATTGGATCATCCTTTGATGGTCATGTTCCCTAGACTATTCTCTATTGCAGTGAACAAAACTGGAAGATTATTTCAATTTGGGGATTACAGTTCTGGGGGCTGGTTTTGGAACGTCCAGTTGAGAAGGGAGTTGAATGACTGGGAATTTGAACAATGGTCAAACTTGATGGCTGTTATTTCAGATTTTTCTGTTTCTACTGATGCTATTGATGGACTGTTGTGGAAGGGGAATGGAGAAGGGGTTTTCAATGTTAAATCATGTGCCAATCTATATTATTCGGGTATTTCTGATTTGGAGGAAGCTAATTTTTGGAAATCTATTGTTAGGAGGGGCCTGCTGCCTCCAAGAGTAGAGACTTTTCTTTGGCAAGTTATCTTAAAGAAGCTGGCAGTGAAGACAGCTCTGGTTAAGAGAGGTGTTCAGGGCATAAATGATTCTATGTGTCCTTTTTGTAATCTAGAAGAAGAGTCTTCATCTCATCTATTTTTTTCCTGTTCGGTTGTTTGGCCAATATGGACTAAATTCATGGGTTATTGGAATTTTCAGTCTGTTTTTCATGAAGATGCAAAAAAATTCCTAGTAGCATGGACTAACCAACTCTCTGATGTGGTCATTTATCCCTGGAGTGGTCTTATGGACAATATGGAAAACTAGGAATTATATAGTGTTTGAAGGAGGGAAGTTTGATCGAGCAGAAATATTCTATCTAGCTAGGTGCAGGCTTGCTTCATGGTTTCTAGCTAGGGAAACTCAGATTTCTATTTCCAAGGATGCTCTTATTGCCGACCCGTCCTTAGTGGATTCTTGCTTGTCTCATACTAATCGGATTTCAACTAAGGTTCCTTGGTCCCCTCCTCCAAAGGGTTTTATTAAACTTAATGTGGATGCGGCTACTTCTAGTGATTGGAAGAGGAGTGGTTTAGGTGGTGTTCTGAAAGATAGTTCTGGTTCGATTCTTGGCTCCTTCAAAGACCCTGCTGGTCCGGGACCTCCAACTTTGATGGAATTGAAAGCTATCCTAAAGGGGTTATTTTATTATGAATCTATTCGCCACAGATTTAAAGAGAGATTGATTATCGAGAGTGATAGTAAGGTGGCAATTGGTTGGGTCAAGGATGTTGGTTCTTGTCCTGTCGTTTATGTTCAAGTTGTTAAGGAAATTATTCAAAAGCTTAGTGTTTATGAAGGTCTTATTAGATGGGTTAGTAGAACAGCCAATATAGAGGCGGATGTTCTAGCTAAGGCTGGTATTGGTTGAGTATTATGTTCTGTTAAGGGCTGGTTCTTTTTGGCTTTTTATCTCTGGAGGGAGATTAGACTTTGTATTACTTTGTAATGTTTTAAGATTAATGAACTCCTAGGGCACTCTTTTCCTCCTTCCGCTGATTAAGGAACTATTTTCAAGTTCCGTTAATCATGAAGGGGGTTTTTAGTGAGGCCTACTATTCCTATCAAAAAAAAAAACTTCTTAAAACCCTTACTAGGGATATTGATGTTAAACTTTTCTAGTGTTAATGAACGTGATTGAAAATTGGAGGGGTGTACTGCCAGCTTGACAGTAGCTAATAAATCTTGGTGAAGTCAACTCACTCGAATATGCTCAGGTCTACTTTAGAATCATAATTCGATTTGGAAGTTTGTCTTCCTACGAGGACTTTTGATGTCTTATAAATTTTTACTCATTCCTTTGTCAAGAGTAAAGGTCTTTCTTAGTGCACACAGCATTCGAGTGTAAAACGAGGACTTTTGATGTCTTGTAAATATTACTCATTCCTTTGTTAAGAGAGCAAAGGTCTTTGCTTAGTTCACACAATATTGACTGTAAAATCTACCGAATTTTAAATTTTCAACTGTAAAGTATTCTTTGGTATCTATATGGCTGAATTCCAGCCTCTATTTGTCCATTTGATTTAAGGGAAAAAATCTACCGAATTTTAAATTCAGCTGTGAGTTCTGCTAATACATTTATCCTGACTTGATTTCAGGAAAAAAATTATCAGTGGATCTGGAGACAACAAGAGGGAGGATCAAGAGTAACAACATTGGATATCCTCAGTTACCTTCAGGTTTGTTCTTCTTTGAATATTTTTAAATCTTTACTCTATGAGTGTGTGTAAGCTAATGCTGTTTTAGTTTTAATGTGTCTCATGAAAATTTGATCTAAGTCTTCATCTTAAGGTTGAATGAAATATCCCTTTCTCTTGGTTTTTTTTCCTCCTTTCTCTGTGTATTATACATTTTACGGTGTTTACCATGTACAAACTTGTGATATTTAGATCCATCTGGTTATTATTCTATCTAGTATATAAGACTCTTATCAGAATATAAACAACATTTGGATTAATTCATGCATGCGTGCTTTTTCCATTGTTTCCAAATTATTTTGCAAATAATTTTGAGTTTTGACCAATAGTAAACATACTTGAAAGTTGGAAATTAGACCTTGTGCATTGCACCGTACTGCTGTTTAGACATTTAACTTTTTTGGAAGTGATGAGATGCAATGTGTGATGAGAATTGTACCGAGCATAGGTTTTTTCCTTGTTTTTTATTTTACTTGAAGGAAAGTTATATGCAAGGAAAAAGGAAATTATCTAGATTTACCTGTTTCTTGGCTCCATTGCTCGGAGGAGGTGTTTTAATCTAGTTGTACTTTTTTTTTTATAAGAATAGATGGCCTCATTAAAAACCTCCCTCTTAGAGGTCCTTTACCGTAGGGTAAGAACTAACTAGCGGAAGGAGGAAAAGAGTGCCAGACTTTATTGATTGCGAATGAATTACAAGAGACTTAAAAACTGTCCTGCGAGATACATAAAACTTAACACACTGCTAAAAATCCTAATTGTTGACCGCCCCAACTCGCTGAAACAACAAATACCATCACCCAATCCCCTCCTTTGCTATCTTATCAGCCTCGCAATTACAGCACCTCGGAATCCACCTCACAATAATCTCGTACACAGAAATTGCAGAAGCAATCTCCTTAACTAGATTAGTAAGAAAAGTAGGGTCAGTGGCTTGATCTTTCAACCATTCCACTGCTAGTTTACAATCAGATTCCACAATTAATCTTCTCTTCAATGCCCATTCTGAAGAGACAAAGATGTTAATTCCTTTCTTGATGGCTTTCACCTCTGCTAAGATGATACGAGTAGGACCAATATTTTCTGAAAAAAGACATCAGTTTTGTCCGATTCAAGTCTCTAAGAATACCCCCAATTCCAGCAATTCTCCCAACAGAACAAACAGCTCCATCCACATTCATTTTAAAAAAATCAGTTGGAGGAGGACTCCAACAAACCACCGGGCTGTTCAAATCTTTAATAACAGAGAAATTGTCTGCCAATGAAGGATTACCAATTAACGAATCCACCTGAATAGAGCGATTAAGATATTTTGCTAGGAACCATTTCGCTAACATGAGGCGAACAATGAAAAACAGAGCGAATCTGTCCATCTTCCCACCAGCAAAGATGATTTCATTTCTGAATTTCCATAAAGACCATAGGACAGCCGCTGGAATGAACTTCCACATGGCAGAATAATGCATCAAATCTGTCCAAGAGCTAAGAAGGGAGGGAGGATCAGTAGGTAAAACTAACGAAATACCCCAAAAGCCGATGATTTTGTTCCACAGTTCCCACGAAACTTGATAAGAAATAAAAAGATGTTGAACAGATTCTTCACAGTGATTGCATAGAGGGCATAAAATATCGTCCCCTAAGGGAACCATCCGTTTCTTCAATTCCACCCACACCGGTACTCTTTTATGAGAAACTTGCCATAGGAAAACCTCAACTCTAGGAGGAACTAAACCCATCCAAACATATTTGTTCCACAGGAATGAATCTTCATTAGAATAGGAAAAAGACTTTCTACAAGCTTTAACCGAAAACAACTCTTCCCCCACTCCATCCCATAGCAAACAATCCTCCAAAGATTCGGTTAATTTAATGTCTTTGAGTCTATCTAGAAGCTCCACCAACTGAACCACTTCCCAGTCACAAAGATTCCTCCTTGTTTTAATATTCCACTCCCATCCATTCGAATCGAAGCTCCCAAAATTAGCAAGCTTGCCCCATTAAATTGGAGAAAGAGCAAAAATTATAGGGAAAAGGATTTTCAAAGGAAAATCCCCTAACCAAGTATCATTCCAAAAGGATATCGATTTGTCATTCCCTACTTGTAACTTCGCATGGGCTCTAAGGCAACCTCCAACAAAATCATCTTTGGTGAAGTTATTAACAATTCCCCTCCAAATCCAAGAGTCCTTGTGGGAGAGGACCTTGGTAATGTCCATGGAATTACAACTAACATCATGATTGGTACATATGAACCTCTTCCACGGGGAATTTTTCTCATTAGCAAACTTCCACACCCACTTTCCCAACAAGGCTCTATTAGAATGTTTCAAGTCGGCAACTCCCAGACCTCCACAACTCAAAGGATTGCAAATCTTCTCCCAACTTACCCAGTGCATTTTCTTCTTCTCAGCCCCATCACCCCATAAAAAAGTCGCCATCAAAGAATTTAACTTCTTGCATATAGTAGAAGGCATCTTGAATAAAGAAAGAAAGAAGACAGGTAAAGATGACAAAACCGACTTAATAAGCACTAATCTACCTGCCAATGACAAGGAGGAAGCTTTCCACCCCGCTAGTTTCTTGTGAAATTTATCAAGAACCGGCTCCCACAATTTCTCACAATTTCTTTTTGCCCTTAACGGAAGTCCCAAGTAAACAGACGAAAAGGAACCAATAGAACATCTAATAGCCGAAGCCCATTCTTCCATGATATGGTCCTCCACATTAATGCCAAAAAGTTTGCTTTTAGCTAAATTAAGATGAAGTCCCGTCATTAAGCTATAAATCCTCAAAACTCGTCTCACATTCTTTATCTGCGTAATGGAAGCTCCACAAAAAATAATGAGGTCGTCTGTGAATTGAAGATGAGACAAAGTGAAGTTGTTTTGGTTTTTGCCAAATGAAAATCCTTGAAATAGGCCCATTTCCACAGCTTTTGATAACATCATATGAAGTAGTTCACCAACCACGTTAAACAGAAGAGGAGAAAGGCTACATCCTTGCCTCAAGCCTTTAGCAATTGGGAACTCCTCTGTAGGCGACCCATTGACTAAAACCGAAATTGAAGCAGTGGAGATACACTGTGAAATCCAAGAACACCACCTTTCACCGAAGCCCATGACTTCCAATAGCCTTAGAAGAATCTTCCAGTCAACTGTGTCATATGCTCTGCTGAAATCGACTTTAAAAACAACTCCTCTTAGCCCTTGCTTCCTCCAAAAATCAATGCCTTCATTTGCAAGACAAACACAATCTAATAACTGTCTCCCCGGAATAAAAGCAAACTGAGTTGGGCTAATAATATCATTAACACAGGAAGAAAGTCTCTTAGACAGAACTTTTGAAAGAATCTTATACAGCCTGCCCACAAGGCTGATAGGTCTATAGTCTTCAATACTCTTACCTTTTTTAGGAATCAAGGTAATAAAAGCATGATTTACCCCATGAACCCATTTCTTTACTTTGTAAAAATCAGAAAAAAAACTCCATGATATGGTCCTACAAATTCAACCAGTACTTCTTATAGAATCCCATGGTAAAACCATCCGGGCCAGGAGCTTTAGAACTTTCAGACGAAGCAATTGCTTGTCAAACTTCTTGCTCCGAGAATTCTGCTTCAAGACAATCTCTTTGAACTGCTGTCAATTGTTTAAAATCAAAATTAAAGCCTGCAACTTCCAGAGTTGATTTTACATTATATGCATTCTTGAAAAAATTGAAAACAGTTGCTTTTATCTGTTCTGGATCTGAAATAAATCCCTCATCAGACTTCAATGAATGAATGGAATTGATTTTGTTTCTCCTCAAAGCACTAAGATGGAAGAACCTTGCATTCCTATCTCCGTCTTTAATCCATCTTGTTCTGGATTTCTGAAACCAGATCCTCTCTTCGATTCTCAACAACCTCCAAAGCTCTTTTTTAAGATCAATCAACTGATCCCACTCCCTTGAAGACAAAATTCCACCTTGAGATTTTCTGTCCAAATCATTGATTTTTAATTCCAGCTGCGAGATGGATTCTGCTAGCCCTCTGTGACAGCTTCCAGGCCAGCTTTTTATTTTATTTTTTGCAGACTGTAGCAACCTGAAAATTCCCCCTCTATTCTTCTTCTTTTTCTCTTCTGCCAGTGATTCTTCAACCAAATCATCAAATCCTTGTTCTTCTAAAAGGAAATTAAAGAACCTAAAGGGTTTAGGCCCCCAATTAATAGAAACATCCTCCAACAAAACTGGATTATGATCTGAAATTGATTTCGGTAGAAGACTTTGTGTAACATTAGGAAAACTGTCAAGAAATCTGGCACAAATTAAAAACCGGTCTAGTCTCACCCATGTTGAAAATTCTCTATTGTTGCACCACGTGTAAGTACCTCCTGAAAAAGGCAAATCGATGAGATTAGCTTGTTGCACAAATGATCTAAGGATACCAATTGAATTCCAGTTTTGTGATTTCCCTTGCTTTTTTTCCGTATCAATATACGCATTAAAATCTCCCCCAATACATACTGGCAAATTTTGAGAAATTACAAATTGCAGCAGCTCCCCATAAAACTCTTCCTTTTCTGATTCGATAGAGGACCCATACACATTTATAAATACAAACTCCTTTTGCCCATTCATCAATTTTCCCATTACGGCCAAAAACCTACTGTGAACATGCTGGTTAAAGACTTGAACAACACTTTCATTCCACATAGTAATCAACCCCCCGATGATCCTTGAGCTGGAGACACCAGGACTCCCTTTAGCAAATTACCCCCTATCCTCCTTGTAATCGACACATGAACTTGATCCAACTTTCATTCTTGAATGAAAAGAAAAACCAGCTTCAATTTCCTTACATGCTTTGCAACTGCTACAGATTTTTCTCTTCTCCCTAGTCCCCTTATATTCCACGTTAAAATACTTAGATTATTCATAAAAGATAATAAACACCCAAACAACAAAATACCAAAACTACAAACAGCACATACTGACCAACAGTCAAGCTTCCCTTACAACCTCTGAATGTTGTTTAAGACTTAAAATTTTTGCAATAAAAACCTCCTCTTCGTTGAAAGAAATCCCCAACATTTGACAAACTTGCCAAGTAGCCAACGCTTCGTCTAACAACTTCAAAAAAGTGAATGAAGAAGTAGTATAGATATTAACCCAGTCCATGGCTTCAGTGATTAAACATCTTTGCTTCCTTCTATGTTCTTTTCTTGTCCCTGAAGTGGAAGAAGAAGCTGCTTCCTCACTAACTGAAAATTGACTACGGATAAAAGGAGCCAAAGATGACTCCTGAAAATTGACAGAACAGATGATGTCCTTATCCTGTTCACCTCCAATAAATAATGGAGACAGCTGATGATTAATACTTAGCTCAGCGATATTCTGATTCTGAGTCAGAATACCCTCTGCATAAGTGACACCTTCTTCCCTACCCGAACACTGCCAGATTCGTCTATTCCTTGATCTTCTGTACACCCTACCATAACATGATTTACCTCTCCTACCATCGAGAACACTTCTTAAAGACAAACATTTAGAAACAGGAAATCCCAGCTTCCACTTCTTAGTACTCTTCACATTAAAATCACTAACTTCTTCCTATAACTGATTTGTTCCTGCTTGCTTACCAAGAACATGGAGCTGAAATGCCTGAACTCCCTCAGAATTCTCCTCTATTAAGATGCCTCTTTCATTGACAATTGATTCAGGCGGAGACCGAACCTTTGGATGAAATTCTGTTCCATCCCAATTCAATTTCACAGCTGGCCCAGCAGGAATCAATTTAGTAACTGGGGAATATGACTCCCAATTAGAGTCTGAATGGGCTGAACTACTCTGATCCACTGCCTCTCTCAGCCCAATACCCGCATAATCCCTATTAGGACTAAGAACAAATTCAAAATTTTCTGACATCCCATTAATGTCGGGTTTTGTGAGAGAATCTTTTTCCAGAGAATGTACCCCACTTCCCACCATCCTCCCACTTTCTTGACTTTTGTGAACCCACATGTCCAACTTTGACAAAAATCCTTCAGCTGAGATTCCCCTATTATCTTCTTCCTTCTTTGCATCTCCTCCCTCGTCTTCCTTAGGAAAAACAACACTGTAACCGTCATTCGAACAGTTCACAAACTCAACTCCATTCACATCATGACTTACATTACACGAAAAATCCAAATTAACCTTAACTTTAAATGATCTGCCGTAAGAACCCACAATAAAACTTTCTTTTTTTTTATAGGAATTGAAGGCCTCGTTAAAAACCTCCTTCATGATTAAAGGAGCTTACAGAGAAGTTCCTAAATCAGCGGAAGGAGGAAAAAAGTGCTTTAGGATTTTATTAACCATAGAAAGAACACGATACAACCAGGGAGCCACCCCCAATATAAACAAAACACCAAAAACAGCCACAGACAATCCTACCAGAACCAGCCTAATCCAACAAAGCAACAACATCCTAACAAACAGACTGACCAAACTAAAAACCTAAACGTGGCCCGATAGACTCCCAATCAAACAAAAAAATCATACTAAAAGCCAAAGGTGACAGCTGACTAAAACCATATAAGCCAACTTCTAACTCAAAAGCCACGTAGCTTTCACATGAAAAAAATACAAAAAAACACGCACATAGCCGTCTTTCCACCACATCAACTCGTCTTGTCGACTAAGACCAACCGAACTTCCAGCTCCAAACAAAAAGCATGGTGCAGATCACCTGAAACTTCTACTCCTTCCCCCGCCAAAATCTTCCGACAACAGGTACACTACTGAGCCATTAGACTCACAACCCAAATCTTTACCAAAAGGCAAGGAGTTGATCGAATCCTTCTGTAGAGACTGCCCCAATGCTAGAAAATCAGATTCATATATGAATTGCCATCAGTAACAGACACCTCTTCCTCCCAATGCACCTTACTCTGATGGCTCTTGCTTGGGTAACCCCTATACTTTCTTTTGGGAGTTGTAAAATTCCCTTGAAAAATTTGTTTAGATCTATATTTGTTGCCAGAACCCACCTTAGGTCTCATGTACTGCCTTGCGTTACCCTTTGGATTTTTTAATGCGCAATTGTGAGAAAAGCCCTCGTGTATCCCATCCTCCACCTCCCTTAACTCAACCCGACCATCCAACATGGGGAAATCATTAAAATAATCCTTTGAGCCTCCAAAAGCACATGCAGGCTCACTACTTTTCCTAAAGGCAACTTCTATCTCCCTCTCCGCGTGAACCAACAGATCCACTTTATCCTTTAGGCTCACATCTTCCAATGCCCTTGACCCTAAGAGACCATCCAGGATGGGAGAATTAATTAAAAAATCCTTACTACCCTCATAACCACGTGCAGGCAAGCAAGTGTCCTTAGAGACATCCACTGCTTCTCTCTCCTCATGCACCAGCAATGTCTCGTGTTCTCCCACTCCCTCCATTTCCGAAAGAACCATCCTCTGACCCACAACGACACTCCTCGGACCCATCATCAATGCCTCGCCTAAGTTCCTGTCCTCCACACCCTCACCCGACAAGAGGCTGCCTCTAGCACTAGTCCCCAAATAGCAGAAATTTTTTTCTTCATTATCAGAACACCTCTCGGCCGACTGCACCTCCGAAGAGTGCACGGATCTTCCAGCTTCTTCAGAACCCCCTTCCAGCTCTGGAAACTTAACTGGAAAGACACCAACGAGCTCCCTCAACTTGGATAACGGGGATGCAACTTCCTCATCAAAAGAAGACGACTCTACCCACTTAATAAAAATTTTGCACCATCCTACCAAGCTGTCTTTGAGAGTTGAGAGCTTACTGTCGACAACAGAACCAACAACGGGAGCCTCCAAATTACTAACATCCTTCATTACACTGTTTCCCTCAACTGAAAAAGGACCAGAGAACTTCTTCCTCCAGAAAACATCACGAGGATGATATCTCGCCATGAAGACTCTAATTTTGTTAACTTGAATCCAAGATCTGTCAACACAGTTGATAGCCTTCCTCGCATCCTCCAGTCTGGTGAAACGAACAAAACCAAACCTACTTCCTCCCTTGCTTCTTTTATTAGGGATGAAAGAATCCACCACCTCGCCATATTTATCGAAAAATAACCAAAGACCTTGGTAATGAAAACTCTCTGGAATGTTGAAAATGATCACTGTGACACAGTTTTTCCCAACCGGACCTCTCACCTTACTCGCCATCAAGAGAAATGAAAAGGAATGAAAACAGAAAAACTTATCTAAAACACCTGATTTTTAGAGAGAAACTCATAACCCCTTTTATAAGTTGATGTTGTTCTTCTGGCCAACCAACTTAGAAAGAGGTTTATCAATCAGGCTGAAGCAGTGATCGAAAAGATGGAGAAGGGAAGAGGAGGAGATGGAAGTGGCGGTGGAGGATGCGGCGGTCGGTGGAGGAGATCCTTTTCAACAAAGCAGCAGCTTGTAACTTCTGGAAATTCGGCCGGCAGAAACGAAAATCTTTCTCTAGATCTACGACGATCTAGTTCGATTTTGAGAAAACCACCTACAGATTCTTAACCAGGGTGAAGAGAGGCTTTGAATGGTGGCTTTTTTTTACCATTCTGATTCCGACGAGCGACGGTCTGAGCTTAATGATGGTGATTGGCGCGGCAGCGAAAGTGTTGGCCGGCTACAGATTCTGGAACATCGAACGGACTTGCCACCCTTAACAACACCCTCGCCGACGAGAGATCCTCCCTAATTCTAGTCTCCTCAGGGATGTTAATAAACTTTCCCCACTTTCCTGCTAAATTTTTCAGGAAAGGATCATTCCAGCGAAGAAGTGGTAGACCAACCAGTTCCACCAAGTAAAATGCCAGAGGAACACCTTCATCATTCAACAACGGAGCTATCCAATCAAACCAGAAGCATAACTTATCCTGGACAGTCGACCACGCCTTTTCTAAATCTTCTTTTGAATTGAACACAATAATGCTGACATTCCTAACATATCCCCACCGCACTATTTTTACCACAAAGCCCTCCAATGCCAAGGCCTTCATCACTACATCAGGCTGTAAATGATCTTTGATAACCCCTGTTAAGGAGTTTTTGACCCAGCCAGAATCTTGCGATGGGATGTGCATATCCCATACGTTCCTAGCTCCATTTCTTCTTCTGGCCTCCCCTGTTTTCCAGAATTTCATTATCCTTCTGTCACGATTGGAGAGGGAAGACGAGAGGGAGAAGATGGAGGACGAAAGAAGAGTATCGAAGGAGAATGGGGAGAATTGGGGGAAATGAATAATCAAGGGTTAGGGATTGAGATAGAATTGGGAAGTAATTACCTGGGAGCAAGGCACGTGAGGAGCACGGGGGCAATTGGTCCAGCAGATACGGGTGGAGCAAAGGAAGCCCAGCAGAAGCCCAATTCCTGTTATCATAACAGAATTGGTTAGAGAGATGTCCAGCTGGCATAACAGAATCTATCAGGATTGTATGTAAATAAAGGCAATGTAAATAGACGAATGATTATGAAAAGAAATGAGTGAATATTCATTTTCTGTAATCTCCTTTCTTTCCTTCTTCTAAAACCTCATCTTCGATAATTTCTTCTCTTAAGTCTCAATCCATAACAAATTGGTATCGAGAGCCTGATTTTTCCTGGCTATTGACGTTGTAATGCCAAAGAAAAACCAGACCATGACTGAATCAGCAGATTTTACAGCACTACAGAAACAATTGGAGGAATTGACTGCTTTGGTCAAGCAGACTCAGGATGAAACCAAGACCCCTAAATGGTAGGAGAATCAAGAGGAGCGTATCACTGCCTTGGAGTCTAGAATGGCTACAAATCAAGGGTACGTGGAAGAGCTTTTGAAGATTTTGACCGGCCGAAAAGGGGATCAAAATCAGCCTGATGAGGAACAGGTACAAACCCCTAATTTATCTAAAACGAGTGGGAAGCATGATGTACAGGTTACAGTGGTTAATGACAAAAATAGGTTTACTTATAAACCTGATGAGCCTGGAATTCTAAAATCTAAGCCAAATGAGTTGCCTACTCACATAACCAGCTACAAAAATGATATTCAAGTGGGGGAGAACAGTGCTGTTAAGAACAATACAGTGGGTTTAGATATGGATAGAAGAGGCACAGGGGGGTCTTGTAATACTTCAGGGATTATGATGCACAGGCCTAAAATAGAGTTACCTTTTTTTGAGGGTAGTAATCCAAGAGGGTGGATACATAAATGCCTAAAGTACTTCTCATTATGTAGTATTGTTGAGGAACAAAGAGTAGAAATAGCTACAATGTACTTAACAGGTAAAGCAGAAATTTGGTTTGATGGCTACATCATGCAAAAACATCATGTTACATGGCATGAGTTTGAGGCAGACCTATGTCATAGGTTCTGTGATAAGGCGTTTGCTGATATAGTGGAAGAGTTTACTAAGCTGGTACAGAAAGGTTCTGTGGAGGAGTATCAGGACAGATTTGAAGAACTGCAGCCTCATATGCTCTTACAGAATCCTACACTAGGTGAGGAATTCTTTGTCTCTCTATTTCTTAGTGGATTAAGAGATGATATTAAACATAGAGTCAAGGCACTAGACCCTAAGACTATCTGAAGCATACATGCAAGCTAAACTGTATGAATTGTCTGTTGAATTTGAAAGTAAGAGAATGAGGCCAACTTTTAGAAACCCATCCTACCCAAATTCCCTACCTATTTCTAAACCAACTCAGTTACCAATTCCACAAAAGAGTTCACCCACCTTGCCACCAAAACAGAATTTAATAGAGTACAGAAGACAAAATAATTTGTGCTTTAAGTGTGGTGAGAAATTTGTTCCAGGCCATCAATGTAAAGCAAAACAATTGAACGTGATGATTGAAGAAGATATTATTCTGCCTTCAGATACTCTACCTACTGATTCAGAACAGCAAGTTATACAGGAGGAAGAGAGCCTAGAAATATCTATGAATGCCATCACTGGGTGTATTGGTCATAACACCTTAAGAATTCAGGGCAGTATCCTAGGCAAACCAATGAATATTCTAATTGACAGTGGTAGTACCCACAGTTTTTTAACACCACAGTGGGCTGAGGCTGGTATACACCTTACCCTTTGGCTATTACAGTGGCAAATGGTCAACAACTATATAGTACAGCAAGGTGTAATAAAGTTGGATGGCAAATGCAAGGACACTCTTTTGTTCATGATTTCAGACTTTTACAGTTGGGAGGGAGTGATATGGTATTGGGAGTAGATTGGATGAAATTATTTAGTCCAATTTTGATGGATTTCAACAAAATGACTCTCAGTTTTGTTCATCAAGATGGACAAATTGTTATACATGGTCAACAACCATCTTCATGTTTGCAGCAAATTTCAGGAGCTTCTTTATTGAAAATGACAGCTTCAGATTCTGTTATTTTGGGACATATGGTATTATTATCTATGACAGAAGCTTCTAAACCTATTCCTGCAGCTATTCAATCTCTCCTAGAAAGCTACAAGGCTATTTTTGAGGAGCCAAGAGGTCTTCCACCAGTAAGAAACCAGGACCATGGTATTCCCCTTAAACCTGATTCAATTCCTGTCAATCTCAGGCCCTACAGATTTCCCCACAACCAGAAGGCTGAGGTGGAAAGACAAATTGCTACTATGTTATCTTCTTCTATTATTCAGCCTAGTAGGAGTCCATTTTCTTCTCCATGCCTCCTAATTAAGAAGAAAGATGGCTCTTGGAGGTTCTGTATGGATTACAGGCAACTAAACAGCATGACTATTAAGGATAAATTTCCTATTCCTGTTGTGGAGGACTTATTAGATGAATTACATGGTGCTGTGTACTTTTCAAAGATTGACCTCAGATCAGGTTATTGGCAAATCAGAATTAAGGATGCAGATATTCACAAAACTGCATTCAGAACTCATCAAGGCCACTATGAATTTAAGGTGATGCCTTTTGGCCTTACTAATGCCCCAGCTACTTTTCAGGCATTAATGAATGAATTATTTAGTTCATTCCTTAGAAAATTTGTATTGGTGTTTTTTGATGACATTTTAGTTTACAGCAGTTCTATGGCAGCTCATATTGCTCATTTACAACAAGTTTTAGAGGTGTTACAGGCTAATCAATTATTTGCAAAGTTCTCTAAATGTTTTTTTGGACAGACCCAAGTGGAATACTTGGGACATATTATTTCAGCAGCAGGTGTTGCTACTGATCCCAGTAAAGTGGAAGCAATGAAGAATTGGCCTCTCCCTAAATCTTTGAAGTCTTTGAGGGGATTTTTGGGATTAACAGGCTATTATAGAAGATTTATTAAAGATTATGGTGCTATAAGCAGGCCACTAACACAAATGCTTAAAGCAGACAATTTTAAGTGGACTACTGCAGCTTTGACTGCTTTTGAAGATCTTAAAAGAGCCATGTCCACTGCTCCTGTTTTGGCTCTTCCAAATTTTACTCAGAATTTTTATTTGGAGACAGATGCAAGTTCAGGAGGTATAGGTGCTGTTTTATCTCAAAATGGCAGACCTATAGCATTTTTGAGTAAGGCCCTTAGTCCAAGAAATGCTACTCTTTCTATTTATGAAAGAGAATATTTGGCTATCCTATTAGCAATATCTAAATGGAGACATTACTTAGAGGGTAATCCTTTTGTCATTAAGACTGACCATGAACCTCTAAAGTATCTTTTGGAGCAGAAGTTGACCACTACAATTCAAAAGAGAGGATTAACCAAGCTTTTGGGGCTGGATTATACTATACAGTACAGAAAAGGGAAATCAAATGTGGTGGCAGATGCATTATCTAGACAGTGGGAGGATCAGGGACAGTGTTTGGTTATGGGCACAACTATAATTATTCCGAGTTGGGTGCAGGAGGTGGAGGCTAGTTATAAGGGAGATTTATTGGCTACTGATTGGATCACCAAATTGGTTGTTCATGCTACTGTTGATAATAAATGGAGATATTCAAAAGGAATCCTTAGATATAAGGATAGAGTTTATATTGGGGAGGTTGGATCTCTTAGACTACAGATTCTTCAGACATTACATGACTCACCTCATGGGGGTCATTCTGGAAGTCAAGCAACTTATCAGAGAATTAAATCTTACTTCTATTGGCCTAGACTTAAAACTATGGTGGTCAATTATGTTAAACTTTGTGTCGTCTGCCAACAAACTAAGGTGGAACATGTTGCTAAACCAGGACTACTACAACCATTACCTATACCTCAGCAAGCTTGGGAAGTTATCACTATGGATTTTGTTGAAGGCTTGCCTACATCTTTCAGGAAGAATTGTATTCTTGTGGTGGTTGACAAGTTTACTAAATATAGTCACTTTATAGCTCTATCACACCCTTACTCAGCAGCTGAGGTGGCTAAATTATATTTGGATCACATATATAAGCTTCATGGCCAGCCTAAAATGGCCATTTCAGACAGAGACAAGACCTTTACCAGCCTCTTTTGGAGAGAACTAATGAAGCTCTTAGGGACTAAGACCCTCTTTAGCACTGCTTATCATCCTGAAACGGATGGACAAACAGAGAGGGTAAATCAGTGCTTAGAGCAATACCTAAGAGGGTTGTGTTTTTACCAACCAAAGCAATGGGCTAAATGGTTGCCACATGCTGAGTGGTGGTACAATTCTACCTACCATACTGCCTTAAAACTAACACCTTTTCAGGCTCTCTATGGCTACAAGCCTCCTACCATGGTTTGGTATACAGACACTCAAGTACATGCAGTGGCAGAGTTAATGAGAAGCAGGGAAGACATTCGACAATTGGTGAAAATTCAATTACAGCAAGCCAGTAATAGAATGAAACAGAAAGCTGATAAAAACAGATCAGAAAGAGTATTTCAAATTGGGGATTTTGTGTACCTGAAACTGCAGCCGTATCGACAGACTTCTATCGCCCTGAAAAAAAATTTGAAATTAGCAGCAAGGTTTTATGGCCCTTACAAGATTATTGAAAAAATTGGGGAAGTAGCCTACAAACTTGACTTACCAGATTCTTCGAGGTTGCACCCAGTATTTCATGTCAGTTTATTGAAGAAGCATGTTGGGCCTGATGCAACAACCTCCACAAATCCTCCTACGATGGATGATGAGGGTCAGTTTCGGATAGAACCCAACAAAATATTAGCCAGAAGGATTGTTAATCGACACAGTAAACCGATTACACAGTTGTTGGTTCGGTGGACTAACCTGGACGAGATGCACGACACTTGGGAAGACTATTCAGTGCTGCGAGGGCAGTTTCCGTCATTTGATCCTTGGGGACAAGGATCGTCTGATGGGGTGGGTATTGTCACGATTGGAGAGGGAAGACGAGAGGGAGAAGATGGAGGACGAAAGAAGAGTATCGAAGGAGAATGGGGAGAATTGGGGGAAATGAATAATCAAGGGTTAGGGATTGAGATAGAATTGGGAAGTAATTACCTGGGAGCAAGGCACGTGAGGAGCACGGGGGCAATTGGTCCAGCAGATACGGGTGGAGCAAAGGAAGCCCAGCAGAAGCCCAATTCCTGTTATCATAACAGAATTGGTTAGAGAGATGTCCAGCTGGCATAACAGAATCTATCAGGATTGTATGTAAATAAAGGCAATGTAAACAGACGAATGATTATGAAAAGAAATGACTGAATATTCATTTTCTGTAATCTCCTTTCTTTCCTTCTTCTAAAACCTCATCTTCGATAATTTCTTCTCTTAAGTCTCAATCCATAACAAATTGGTATCGAGAGCCTGATTTTTCCTGGCTATTGACGTTGTAATGCCAAAGAAAAACTAGACCATGACTGAATCAGCAGATTTTACAGCACTACAGAAACAATTGGAGGAATTGACTGCTTTGGTCAAGCAGACTCAGGATGAAACCAAGACCCCTAAATGGTGGGAGAATCAAGAGGAGCGTATCACTGCCTTGGAGTCTAGAATGCCAAGGCCTTCATCACTACATCAGGCTGTAAATGATCTTTGATAACCCCTGTTAAGGAGTTTTTGACCCAGCCAGAATCTTGCGATGGGATGTGCATATCCCATACGTTCCTAGCTCCATTTCTTCTTCTGGCCTCCCCTGTTTTCCAGAATTTCATTATCCTTCATTCTCCACTCCACATTCACAACCTCCTTATAAGTTCTACCATCCCTCAGACTTCTCGGAATGACCAGTTCAGCCTGCTGCCTCCCATTAACCCCCGAGACTGAGTTAAATCCTTCTAGCTGAACTCTTTTAGCCTCTGTTGCACTTTTCCTGCCCTTCTTGTACTTTGCAATCCCCACTGAGACTCTCATCCCGTCGATCAGCGTACCATCCACATTCTTTATCGCATTTCTACGACCTTCCTCCATCTCATATTGCACAAAGGCAAACGTTGAAGACTTATAATTTGGTTTGACCATAAAAACTGGAATAAAGACCCTCACAACTCGACCATAATGATTAAAAATCTCTCTTAATTCTGATCTAGTCACTCTCTTACTCAGATTGTCGACAAAAACAGTTCATTCCTCATCGGAGGATGAACGACCTCTCACACTGACTCTCTTTCCCTCTCTACCTTTCTCACTCATTTTTTCTTTTCACTTATTTTCGTGTGGCAAGCAATTTCTTCTTCCGAAAGTGCAAAAGCGCCCTAATCTAGTTGTATTTAAGTTAGTCAATTCTGAGAGTATGCAAGTCTTCCTTGTTGCAATAGGGTACTAGCATGGAGCCGTATAGTTTTGAAAACCTCTGATCCCGTTTTGCATATTTTTTCTGATTAATGATACAACCTTCAAATTTATTTCATTGATTTGTTAAATGTGAATATTTCTGCATATGATTAAAATAAAACAAAAGACCCCATATCTTCATAATAAGTTTCAGTTGAGTTCCCGGGTCTTCGGAATTGGGTGAATTCATTGTTTTTGTTTTTTGATTCTTAGCACATCAAATAAGATTTCCTTATACGACTTTGCTTTAGCAATTCAACCAACTTGCTCATCGAAATCCTTTATAGGACTTATCTTAGAATATGTCACATGCAGCATGCTGATTTTCAGTAATTTTTTTTTAACTTAGGTTGATAATATTGGCTGGTTAAAGGTCTTCTTTTAAACTAAGAACACTTATAGATCAATGACTCTCATGAAGAGTTTCCATTACAGCTGCAAACACAGAACATAGACATGCAGGGACCTTTTGATATGTTCTTGTTAATTATCTCTCCTTTACAACATGGTATACGCTATTGTATTAACCTAAAATTTAGTAGGCAGTCTAAGTTGTCCTAGTGTCTAAACTCAACTGCTTATATAAATAAAATAAGACAAATAAACAAGACAATGTTCACTGCTGTGAACAGCAACTTTAATATATTTACTGCACATTAAATAACAAAAAGTATGTTATTCATATGTTAGAAACCTACACATTCACTTAGCTATGTCTCGTATTACAAATCCTTTTTTGTTTAGCTCTCATATTTTGCATCAGAAAGAGTGCAAGGCTTTACAAGATAGATTATGTTCTTCAGTAGTTGAGTCTGCACACTAATCGACTGGATGCCAACTATCCTTGAGTGACATCATTATCAATTTATCATAATGGTGAAAAGTAATGTTTGCTCTTGTAATAGGGCAATTGTTAGTTTTTGAGTCTTCTAGTGCCTTTAAAGGTTTGTGCAACCGCTAGTATGTTTGTTGCAAAGATTGCAAGGATAGGTCCTCCTTTCTGGAATATGGGAATCTTCATGACTCACCCTTTGTGTGCTTTCTGATCCTTTCTTTTTGTGATAATGAATAATTTATCTTTATAATATTCTGCCTGAACATCATGCAATCTTCTTGTAGAATGAACTAGACTATGGTGAAGAGCCATCAATGTCACCTACAGCACCAAGCCAACAACAGCATCCCCAGCCTACGATGCAGTTAATGAATACAAGTTTCATGGTGTCTTCAGGTTCATCTGGTCAAATTGCTGGGCAGGGAATTCGCCCTGACCAGTGTGATCAGCAGTCCAAGAATTTAGTTTTCTCAAGTGCTTTATCAAGTCCTGTCCGTCGGAGTCTCCAGCATTACCATATTGCTCAAGAAGGTTACTATCCCAACAGTGGTGTTCCTTCAGGAAATGGAGCCAGGAATAATGAACCTAGCTTTCTCCAGAACCAGACTAGAGATTCTAATCCTCTCAGCTCTAGTGACACCTTGATGGACATGCATTCCGATAGTCCATCTCATGAATCTACTTACTGATAATGCAAGGCAACTCTTTTTTAACCCCAACAATTAAAAGGTCCAGAACGGCTGTTGGTGCATCACCGTATTGTTTGTCGCTGTTGCTGAGGTAAAGAAAGCGCTAACATAAAGATGGCATTACACTAAAATAAAGCCCATGGCACAGGCGACTGACTAGCCAAAACGCATTTGAAGAAGAATAGTGGTGTGTGGTCTGCTTGTGTGTTCGGTTCTATTTGCTTGGAGGTCTTAGATTTCATGGCAAAGATTTTTGTTCAATCAGAATTCAGTTAAGGAAAAAGAAAATTCACAGGGCTTGTTAAAATTCTCTAAATATAAGAGTTGCTTATGATTTGTTCGTTTTGTTTCTGAATGATTCGCTCTATGCTGCAGCATCTATATAGACTGGTTTGATTGCCCATCATTGGACTCACTCATATAGTTTGTGAAAGAGAGAAAATATGCTTTCTTCCTTTTATTGCTTGATACCATTTCTGTCTACCACATTATTAAAACCAATATAATCAGGAACATGGATATGTCATCTCTCCGGAAAATAAAGTTCTAGAATATTAACTTCTTAGAAGAAAAACATCTCCTTTACCTATAATTTTGTTTTTTATTTTTATTTTTTGCTAATATAAAAACAAAAATAATCATTTTTATATAACATTTAGATTATTTAAACCTTTCTATCTTTGAATTGAAGAATATTAAACGTTTAAATATATTTAATTATTTTTATATTTTTATAAAATATATTAATAATGATGTTATTAAATTTAGTTAATAAGTTTTACAGTTTTATTCTTATATCACGACAATGTTGTAATATTTATTTTATGGTGTCATTTTTAATCACTAGAGATATCAACGGATTTATTTTATTCTCTCCTATCACTCTATTAGTTTAGATTTTACCTAAATTATTTTAAGACTCATAAAATTCAATCTTAAACTTAAATTTTGTGAAATATCAAACCATTATGATCTATAATATCTATCATTCGATCAATGCTCCACCGTTGTGATTTGAAAAAAGATGTTTTCAGGGATGGAGCTAGCATCTAACATTGAGAGGGGCAAAGCTTTATTAAATATTTAAATAAAAAATTATTTGATTAATATTTAAAGTAAAAAAAACCTAAAATGCTATTATACCAAAATATTTGGGAGGGACAATAACCCTCCAATACAAAGCATAATTCCGTCTTTGGATGGTTTGTCATGGAAATACCAAAGGGATTTGAAACTATTAATTTTTTCACAAAAAATAAATAAAGAAAATTTTAGAGTTATTTCATAATTTTTAAAAGAAAAATGGCACATATTAATATCATTAAGATTTAATGATGTAGTGATCAATATATGAGTAAATTAAAAATTTAATGAGTAAATTAAAATTTTAAATTTTAGTGACCTATATAAGAATAAAATAAAAGTTGAGTGATGAAATTTGTAGTTTATCGATTAAATAGACAAATTGGGACTGAAGTAGTTAAAGTCTTTTGTATTGATTTTTTTATATTTAAAGTTTACACCTTAATAATTAATTTTACTTATATTTTAATAGATATATATGACGTATTTATATTATTATTTATTTATTTTGTCAGGTCGCCATCCAGGTAAAATTTATATATATTTTTATTTGTTTCTATATATATATATATATACATATATCTATATATAATTATAATGTCTTCATATTTATATGTTCAATCTTTTGTATCATGTTTATATTTATGTTATATCATTAAGTTAAAAGTATTAGAATACTATAAATTAATATATAATTTTTACATATTAAGAAATTGTTATATGACAGTTTGGAGTTGCGTATGCATTTGTGAATTATTATTTAGCTTATCATGGTGGTGCAATTCAGAATTTTTTTTTAGTATGCATCATATCTTAAACTATCTTATATTTTGTATATTTGTTTTTATTAAATCATTTTACAAATATTTATATAATATTCACACTATCTTTTCCAGTATCAGAAATATTATAAATTTAAATAGATTAATTTTTATATTAATAATTTATTTAATGTAAATTTTAATACTATAGACACTCGTTTTTCATCCCATTTTTAATATATTATTATAATAATTATTAATAATAATATTATTATTTAAGTATTATTTTATTTTCTTGCAGGCTTTACAACTCCAGGCCCAACCGACCCAATTACATCCAGGCCCAATCCCGAAGCCCATTATACAAGTGATCCAACCCATATTACATCAGCACTGACCCGACCCGATTGGCAACTAACTGTCTGCCATGCCCACGTGAAGCTGCCAACAACACCATACCCTTACATCCCTGCTACCAACAGTGCCCACCATGCCCTGCTCCAGTTAAGGATGTGACATGCCCCTGACATTCATCATGTCAGTGATCATACTCTAGCACCGCCGAATGCAAGATATATCAATCAAATATATTTTCTTAGTGGGATTTGATTTTTTTTCTGTATATGGTATATAACTTAATCAACCACAATGTAAACAACAATTATCAACAATAAAAAAAGTTTCAAACCAATTTCTATTTTATTTTTTTACTATTTCGAAACAAAGAAAAACCAAGAGAAAAAGAAGGAAAACTCACTCTTGCGTTCGGCTGAATCGTCGCCGGCGTTAGGAGACTCTTCTCGAAGATCCAAACGGTGAAAAGGTGTGCAAGGTCACCATGAACCGCATATTTGAAAATGAGGACGATCTAACGGTAGACGACGGTGAATCAGAGAGAGGGAGACTGAATGATTTCGGCTAGATTCATGGAGTTTGGGGTCGATTCTCGCGAAGTCGACCCCAGATCGGAGATGGGGAGGCCAAGACGAACCTCCCGGTGTAATTTGGTGGCCATCAATCACCGATGGCGGCGGCGACGACGGACAGCACGACAGATGGTTGGGTAACTCACTGGCGAACAACCAGTTTCTAGAGAGAGGGGAGACACTCTCTCTCTCTAATTTTTTAAAACTAATTAAAATGAAAAAAATAAAAAAAGAAAAATTGTTGGTATTTATAGGAAAAGTTTCAAGGGAAATCACTATTAGGTCCCCCAACTTTAGGCATGTTTTTGCAAAATAGTCACCTTTATGAACCCGTTTCATAATTTCACCATTTATGTTTATGATTTATAATTTTTGGTTTAATTTTTGTTTAGTCCCCTGGTTTAGCTGTGTTTTTGTATGTTAGTCCATTTAGGGACTGATTTTATGATTTTCCCATTTTTATGTCTGTTATGTATTTTTAGGGTTATTTTTCGAATGGTCCTAGCATGTTTAGCTTGTTTTTTATAGTTTGGTCATGTGTAGTGGTTATTTAAATTTTTAAAAAATACTTAGGGACTAATTTTGTAATTTTTATTTTTTATTTCGAATGTATTATTTTAGGTTAGAAAAATTGGAATATTTATGAAATAGCCCCTATATTTTTGAATGTTTGTATTTCAGACCCGAATGTGTTTTTTATTTATTTTAATTCGGCTATATAGTTTTAAATTATTTTAATTTAGCCCCATGTTTTATTTATTTTTCATTTCTTGTAATTTTAGCATAGTATATTGAAAATGTTTATTGTAGTCACTTGTATATTTTATTTTTGTTTCAATTTTGGCATGATGGTTTGATTGTTTGTGCTTTAGTCCTATTTTTATTTTAATTTTTTAATATTATTTACATATTAGTTCATTTCAGTCATAATTAATTTCACCTGAAAGCCTCATAAGTATAACTCAATCGATTACATAATTGGATTAAGGGTAGTATTTATTTATTTTAAAATATTAAGAAGGGGTTGTCTTAAAGTAACTAGATGTCATATTCCGATGTTTTAAAATATATAAATACCCTATTAGAAAGAACCTAAAAATTGAGTATACTAAAAATTAATCAAGTTTGAAGGGAAAAGGAAATATTCACTTATTTAAACTTATCGAGACAATTCGCCTAATTTTATTAGAGATTAGGTCTAGATATTTTTGAATAATTGAACATCCCTTATCTTTTGTAATCATATATAACTTGGATTAATTGGCTTAATTTTTATTTGGTCGAATCAAATTATTTTAATCTTGAATTCTTTGGAGAAATTATTATATTCCTTTTATTTCAGTTGGAAAGAGAAATATTCGTCCTAAAATATTTGAGGGATTATTTTCTATTCAATTGGAAATATTGGAATATTTTCTATTCCTCAGATTTTTTCGTTCAATAAACATTGCATGGTTGAATCTGGAATAATAGGATCGTAACTTAAATTTGTATTCGAATTCTTAGATTTTTCACTATTAGAGACAATTTATAATCGATGGGGTACTAATTTTGGGCGTTGTGGGGGTGCTTATCCTTCTCCACACGTAATCGATCCCTGAACCTCTTTTTTATTACAAAAAAGAATGAATCTCTAGTTATACGTAGACTAGTTTATCTTTTAAAATGATGTTTTCTTAAAAACTCTTTTAAAAGAAAGTTTTAGGTATTTGACCTACCTAACCCAAAAGGTCGATGACGACTTCAAAATATTTCAAAACCTTTTCAAAGAAAAACCCCCAAGTCGTACTAAGTTTTTCCCCGCATGGGCGAAAAACAGTGTCGGCAGCTTGGCGACTCCGCTGAGGACTTTAGAGGGTCAAGCCTTAAATTAATTCTATATTGTCTCTATAGTTGGAAATTGAGAATTCAATTTTATTTAATTTATGATTCTTTTGATTTCTTTTGATTATTAATTATTTTATTTTATTTTATATCATTGTATATTAATGTTTGTATTTGATTGATTTTCTGATATTAAAATTTTGGATTCGCTTTAGCTCGATTTTAGTGTGGTTTTTTGTCAAAGGTTTGAGAATTTATCCTCACACAACACGTGCATTACATAACATTAGCTCTATACCTGAGCTTTTCCTTTTTAAGTGGGAGTGAAAACGACGTCTTTGTGAGAATTTATTCTCCGTGTCAGATCTAGCAAGTAGCTTTCAGGGTTCATATGCCCTATGTCTTCGTGAGGATTTATTCTCTGTGTCAGGCATAGGGAAATGTGCCCTCTCGAATTGAACTCGATCCGCTTAAGCCTATAATAGGTGAGGATTGAGGGTCTGGATCGCCCAAGGGGGCACCGACAAGGACAATTCAAGTATCTTTACTCCTAGAACCAAAACTTTGTATATAGTAAACTGTAGAAACCCACCCGATCTAAGACCATACTGAAACTCTGTCCATAGGTACCCAAATAAGTGTACACAAAGAAGAATTGAACTCTAACCTTCGTCTTTTAATTTATTCGATATATTCTTTTTGAATAATTGCATGTGAATTAGAAATTATGTTGTTAGGGTTTTAATTTCCTATATGTGTTTTATTCAATGTATTTTATGGTTTATTTACCAGTTGAATTTAATCTTTTCGTATTTTACTAACATATATTTCCTCTCTTTGATTATTATTTTTTGCTAACATCTTTTCCTTGTCATATTTCTTTGTTTGTGCATAAACATGTTGTTAATACCCGAGGTATTTATCAAAATTAGAAGGCTTTTAAAACAACAATGCCACATGTTGTGAGTTCTTTGAAAGTTGTTATAGGATAATTACCTTGGAATTAACACACATTTCACACATATCATGTCATAGAGGTATTGAGTCCCGAGTTAATAGTCGCATTAGAAGGCTTTCAATACAAAAATGTCACTTGAAGAGGTAGAATAGAAATGCAAAAACACATCAATGGTCCAGAAGGGTGCTCCAGGAAACAGCTAAAGATAAACATCAAGCTAGAATACATGAAGCTCAAATGATGCATCATAACAAGTTTTTAAGGGTGATACGACGATGTTTATACAACTAGCCGAAAAGAAGTAATATGTTCAAAGTCATCAACCGACAACGATAACCAACACGAGACAATGGATGATGTCAATCGCATATGGTCGCTCAACAAATGCATTTCTGGAAAAGAAGTCGAAGCGTTGGAATTTTCCATCCAACCAAGGATAAAAGAAGATTGTTTCCTTGCATGTTCGATCAAAATTGAAGAAGTCGAGCAATATGATGTGATTTGTAGTTTCCATCTACCTCGGTGTATTAAGACATTGTGTGTTCTTTGGAAGTTTGTTTATGACAATTACTTTAGGGATCAATTCCTTTGTTGCATTTACATTTTGCATTCCCATTTTTATCTTTGCATTTGCATGAGCATATTTTCATCTTTTCATTAGCATTTATACATCATGCATTGCATGATATATATTGCATCTCAACATGCATTAATCATGGGTCCCAAGAGTAACTCGCGGAAAATCTTATGATAAAGGTTTTGAGGTAAGATGAAGTCACCCCATTCGTTCTTAGAAAAAAAATTGATTGAAAGCTATGGACGTGATGCTATTACCATCTGAAGATCAAGGCACCTCCTTGAGAATTATTGGGCACTAAAGCGCAAGATCCAGAATCTGATTGATTTAGAGGCATGAATAGTCGAAGAATGGTAGGGCATTCTAATCAAGAAGAGATCTTTGCATCTACCAAGAGGCATTTTTTCAATGGCATTAAGAGCATTGTTTTGTTTGAACTCATTTTTGTTTTGTCTTTAATACTTGCTTAAATATCTTAAATCTTTTGATGATTGAACTTATGCTACCTTCTAAGGTTGAATAATTGAACGAGTTTTAATCTTTAGTTCTTCGGATATCAAATGAATTACGGATTCTCTTAATTCTTCAAGAATTATAGATTTTTGACATATGATAAGATTAGAATTTTCTTATACCATCTAGAACCAAAAATAAAATCTCTTGATTCTTTACACAAAATAATTCATGGTTCCTACCAAAAAAACAAAATTTGGAAATTCCATCTCTTTGAGACTTTGAAACATTGCTTTTATTTTTTTGAGACAAAAATTCATACCCTTACGTTTCTTTGAGTCAATAAAGTCACACCATCGTCTTCTTAGACGCAAAACCAACATTTTTTCACCAATAAAACCGAGATATAAACAATTCAATGCATAAGTTAAAATGCTTACTACTATAAGCCCTCAACTATTAGAAAAATTCTACTTCAACGAAGCTCTTCGTTATATTTCAATTATAATATATTAAAATTATTGAATTAATCTATTTAATATAGGGTTGTTAAATAAGATTAGAATCCAGTCGATGTTATAATATTTTAAAATATAAGATATGATATATTTCAGATCAATTAAACATGTAATTAAGAAAATTTATTAATTTAAATTATAACATATTAAATTCAATTTTATTTTAATTTTTTTGATTTAAAATATAAATAAAACATATTCATTTATTAATCAATTATAATATTTGTTTATATATATTTTATACTTTCATACTATTCAATTATTTCATGTTTGAGTCATCATCATTTATTATCATTAATATTATAAATTATATAGATTATGTTATGTATAATAAACAAATTTAGTGGTTCAGCTTAGTGATTAGGGTATTTAATTTTTTGACTTGCGTCAAAGGTTCAAACTCCACCAGTAGCAGTTATTGATTTAATTTATTTTCCATTCATTCAATTGGTGACATGTGACACCATTTGATTGGATGAAAAATTTATTAAATAAAAAATATTTAAAAACATCCAATCACACAATGACACATGTCACTATCGAATTGATGATTAAATTTATTGAATTAAATAAAAATTAGGAGCAAATTAATATAATGTGTAAGTAATGATGACTAAATATGTAATTATACAAATTTTATTAACTGTCACATCGTCCCCTCCTTTAATATTTAACGACAGGTGATTTGATTGATAAGATTTACATAGTTAGGTGACCTGATTGACAAAATTAAAAAATTGGTGTTTAAAGTAGAAGGGTAAATAATTAGGTAGTCAATGTATAATTTATCCTAAAAACTAATGTTTTATAAATGTTATATTTTAATTAAATTATTTAATTTTTTAACTAATTTATAATTATTTGTTTAGTATTTTATAATTTAACATTTTATAAATTAATTTAATAGTATTCATCATTAATAATGTTCATATGTGCTTGTCAAGCGTGACAACATTATCATAAACAAAATCTCTATATCGTTTGTGCGAAAAAAAAAGTGAGTACTAACATGAGAAGAAGGATATAGTTTAGGTACCAATATGTAAATTAGGCATTTATTGTTGTTTTGTCAAAATAGTGAGTACTAACACGCTTTCTATGGCATGAATCTCAAACTCGCTTATATTTCTTGATTGTTCTTCAGTTCATTTCGTTTTAGAATTACAAAAACATAGCAATACTAGTAAAAATATGCTCCACTAAGCCACTGCACCGCCGCCGTATCTTCCGCCTCCTTAAAGATGGAGCAAAAGCTGACCGTAGTGATAGACCAAATGCCTTCCCGTGGAGCTCTCCACCGGTGGGCTCACTCCGATACAACTTTCCGTTTCGACGATCTTCCTCGATCTTTCCTCCCTTTACCTCCCAACTTCCTCATCCAATCCCACTCCGCCGCCTGTCATCACCTTTCCCACCGATTCCTCGGACAACTCCTCATCCAACAGCCAACCCTCTTGCTCCTCCCACGGTAACCCTAGGCATATCTCTTCTTACCTGCATAGTCTTTCTGTGGACTCTGATTTCTTCGACGGAATCGGGTTGACTGGACCGATTCCCGTAAGAGCTGGAGATGAGAAATTAGGCGGGAAAGTAGGGAAGAGGGCTCACCATAGGCATAATAACTACATGGATGGGTCTTTTGAGGTTCAGTCCTTGATAGTTATTTATGGTATTAAAACAACTATTACTTCTGATAGACTTGCTGTATAACATCCCAAATTATGTGTTAGTGACTAAATTATAAAATTTCAGAATTTGGTGATAAAAGTAGAATAGTTGAATAGTTCAATGATTTGTTTGGAAATATTTCCTGGAAGTTATTAGTAATTATCAAAGGAATTAAAGGGCAAAATGGTCATTTGACAGGAAAGATATTTTTCCCTATATATGAATGAATCACGTGGGGAAGGGGAAAGTTATCTTCTTCTTCTTCATTTCTTCTTCTCCATCGTGAACAAGAGAGCAAAGGTAAGATTTCTTAATTTTTGATTATTAGCTGAATTTTAAGTTGGGTTTTGATCATTAGATGATAACTAAGCTTAAGGAGAGCTTAAGTTATCTTAAAATCAAAAGATGAAGGAGTTATGATAGATTAAAGAAAATGAGTTTTTAAGTTAAATTTTGAATAAGAAGGTTTAAATGAATTTGGAGGATGAATTTGACTTGTCATCTATTAGAATAAGAAGTTCGAAGTGTTAGAATTAAGTTTGGATAACATGGAAAATTTGGTATGATTATTGATTTCTATATGGAGAATAGAATTTTGAGGTTTAAGATGAAATAAATGGATATAAATTAGTTTAAGTATGTATATTTGAGTAAATAATATAAAAGAGGATGAAATATGAAGAATTGAAGTGGAAATAGAGAATTTTCGTGCAATGAACAGTGATTTCCTGGGCTTGAACGAAAATTCCAGATTGTGCAGGGGGAACAGATTCCCCTGGGGGGAATCGATTTCCCCTAAATGAAAAATAGAATTTTGGTTCATTAAACCGGCTTAAATTATTAGCATCAAATTTAAGGTTTAGGCTTTTGATAGTTGTTTTGAAATGTTATATGTATGTAGATATTGAGCCTAAATAATTTCTGGAATAATCAAAGAATTAGGATCGAATCAAAGCAAGGCTAAGGCGAGTGCAATTTAATTTGTGCTTATAGAACATACATTGGCTTGCGATGAGCCAGTGATGGAGTTACTATGGTAAGAAGTGACTCCTAAAATGTTATATGATTGATGGAATTCTTATATGTGCATGAGTACATGAAAATAGGTATATGTTATAATATGTGATACATGTGGTATGTGACAAAATTTAAGAAATATGTGATCATAAGAGCAATGAAATGAATACATACATATGTCTATAGAGTAAGTGCATTTTTACATGTGATTTATATGAATACATGTATGTGTGATATATATATATATATATATATATGAACATAAGTAAACAAGACATGACATATGTGCTTACATAATAACATGAGAAATAAAATAAGCTATGTGATAAGGATATAGAGAATGAAATGAATGACATGAAATGTATGTATGCTTGACTATATGAGGTGAATGATATAATAAGAAGCTATGTGATCAGAAGATATGAGTTTATGTGATATAAAAGTGTATATGTGAAATGACATGATAGGTGATAAAACCGTGAGCCTATATGAATATATGATATGAATGTGATATATGTAATGTATGTGAAGCATATGAGAATAAGAGATGACAATGATTTACATGTCATATGAACACAAGAGAAGTGTTTAAGCTAAGTGGCATATGATTTATGAAATCATATGAAAAATGAAATGTGCATATGAATGTGTGAAATGATATAAATGATAATGCCCATGTTAAGTGATATGAGAGCTAGTGGTATAGTTGGCATGCCAAGAGTCGAGGGTTTACTTATGTTCTACGGAACATATGGACAGAATTACCTATGTCTTTCGGGACATATGGACAATATACCTATGTTCTAAGGAACATATGGACAGTTTACCTAGGTTCTTCGGGACTTATGGACAGTTGCTGAGGTTCTGTATGACCTCTGGATAGGTCCTTCGGGATATTTATATGAGCTGTAGTGACAGCATAATTGTGCACAACCTCAATGTACTCGAATACCTTAAGTTCTCACAGGTGTACATGGGCTAATAAAGAAATTAAATAAATATACTGAATGAGATATGTACATGTGTGGATTTTATATATGAATAGAAATATGATGGTATATGTGCATGTATGCATTTTGTTTATATGAAATATTATATGTTTTATATGCCTCACTAAGTCATCGACTTAACGTGTGATTGTTTCACACGTAGGTTTGGAAAGCGAAAAGAGAAGTAAAGAGGAACAAGACAGGTCAGTTCCCTTACCGAAGATCAGATCAGAAAGGTAGATAGAATTACATGTATTTTGTTAGAAAGAATTTAGTTGGCATGTAATAAATAAAAGATTTGTATTGGATACACTCTGATCAAGTTTTGGAATGTTTTAAAGATGTATTTGTAAATGGAAAATTTTATAGGAATGAAAGCTTAGAATTTTATGAATTTTATACATGTTTTGTCGAGGTACTGTAGCAGTACTATAGTAGTAATATAACAGTGGAATCGGTTCCCTGTAGCAGGGGAATCGATACCCTTAAGAAATCTGGAAAATGTTAATATTTGGGGTACTGTTCATGGTACTGTTCACACGGTACTGTTCGCACAATATTTTACTGTTTATAAATACGTTTTTGAATTTGATTTTTATACTGAAACATAATTTTATAGAATATTGTGGTATTTTCTTAAAAAGAGTTCAAATGTTTTGATACTTTGTAAATTATCGTTTTTAAAAGTTAATGTGACATCTCAGACTTGTATCCGAGTAGGGTACGGGTTGGGGTGTTACATTTAATGGTATCAGAGCTATGGTTTAGCCGATTCTTGGTTAAAAACGAAGTCAAAAGTGTTTTGAAAAGTATACATGCCCACACAAAGTGAAAAATTTTCTGATCTGATAGTGTAAGGAGTATATTGTCTTGTTAATAGAGTTAAATTGTTATTTATATTAGATGTATGATTATGAGAGCTTCCAAAGTGAAGCACAAGGCGATAGACCTGAAGGTAATAGCATTCACCTGCCCTGGCCAGGCAGGGAGAAGAACGAAAAACCTCAGGGAGTGTCTGTACAAGATTAGAGAATGTTTCATGATATTGAATGATATTATGATGTGTTTTCAATTTTATACTTCTATAATTCATAGAATGAATGTATCAAAAAGAGATGAGAACACCCGAGTTCAAGGGTGAATTTGAGAAATGTTCTATTGTTATAGACATTTGATTAAATGATATGAAGACAATGTTAGAAGATTTCATTTCTCCGAAGTTGAGAGGTTAAATTGAGTAGTTTCGTTACTATGTGGGAAATCTAGAAGTATGATGGACAAATGTCACCATAAGAATGTTAAAAGATCAAGTGACGTGGTTATCGTTTGTAGAAGAGTTCAAGAATAAGTACATGGAAGATTAGTTCATAAAATAAATGAAGCTTGAATATATGAGCTTGAAGCAAGGGAATCACACATGCATGTGTATGAAAGTAAGTTTGATAAGTTAAGCAGATTTATTGCTGAGTTGATTCTGATTAAGAATGATAAGAAGGGTACATGTGATTGGTTGTTTAAGGTTTACGCCTTAAATTAAAAGAGTGTTACTGGTTTTGAAATTGTTCTAATTTCAAGAAATGGTTAATAGTGTTAAAGCTCTAGAGAGAGCTAAGAATGAAAGGATTGAAAAAAAAAATCTCAAATGATTAAGAGAATTAATGCTTCACAAAGTTAAGCACCATCAAAGAAAGGTGGAGATTCTGGTTTTCAACTTTAAACCAGATATGAATTAGTTGTATTATCCGCTAGAAAATAAAGTCAATCAATTCAGACGGATTGGAAATTATAGTAATAAAGGAACTTTATCGTTATGAAATAGAATAGTTGTTGAGTTAATCGATCAATGGAATCGGCCAAGAGGGGGGTGAATGGCAATTTAAAATTTCGGTGGAAGCTTTTGCAGAAAATTGAAAGAAATTGCACATTGATTTACAGTGGTTCGACTTTCTCAAACAAAATCTACGTCCACTACCTTAGCTATCCACACTAAGGATTTTCCACAAATTCACTAATTTGTCCTTCTTTTGAGGACAAAGAATAACCTTACAAACCCTCAAGAATTATACCCCAAATTCTTGAGAAAATCTCTCCCAAAGAGAACAATACAAATTTGCAAACTTACAAGGAAATCCTCACAAGGTAGATTGTTTGCACAATTCTAGAACAAAGAAAAGAACACTCAAGAATGAATACAATTGAGTACAAAAGTGTTCTTGAAAGCAAAATGAATATTGAATGAAAATAGGCTTGAAATGCTCAAACTTGAGGTTTGATGCTTTCTCTTTGATTCTCTCTTGATTCTAGTTGCTTGATGTTTCTTGTTGTTGATCAATGGCTTCTAAACTTGTTTAAATACTCCTTGAATCAATTCTGAACGTTGGGGATAATTAGTGGAGATAGTAGAGCCGTTATTGTGTGAAAATAATTAAAAATCTGGTTGGGAGCGTCATCGATGCATGCACACAGATGCATTGGTGCATCAGTGTAAAATTCAAATATTTTGACCGTTGGACTCCTAGTGCAACGGTGCACTAAGAGTGCATCGATGCATGAAGTGCATTCGATGTTTGAAAAACAGCCTGGTGCATCGATGCATGGCTTGTGCATCGATGCATCAAATGCATTCGATATTTTTCATAAAATCCGAGTGCATCGATGCATGGAGAGTGTATCGGTGCATGAAATGCATTTGATGTTCAATTTATTCATTGATGCATCGATGCATGGATTGATGCATCGGTGCATGCCTTTGAAAATTGATTTAAGGCTTGATTTTGGTTCAAAATACTTTGTGAAAATTGTTTCAAAAATAGTTTAAGTACAAATCACAATTTTACACATTTAGTAAGGATTTAAAATTGATCTTGAAAGACTTGGAGTAATAAATTGTATCAAATATAATTTGTAAAATCATTTGTAAAATCTTAAAATTCATTTAACTTAATTTGTTATATCGAAATATCAAAAATGTTTTCAACAATCTCCCCCTTTTTGATATAACAAAACATTTGAGTAATTTTAAGATTTGTTTAAGAATTTTTTTTGAAATCAACTTTTTGAAAAATTACTCCCCCTTACTATAACACATCTTAAATCTTCTCCCCCTTTTTGTTAAATCAAAAAGACTCTATACAAACGTTTTAACAAGAATTTTGAAAACGTAAGCCAATTGATTTATTAATTATAAGCTGCTAAGATCACAATCAAAGAGAGATTAGCCATTAGTTTCATAAATCAATACTCATAAACATGTAATGGATAATTGGTCATTTTATCTAATGATGCAAAAATAAGAAAATTCAACCAAACCAATATATATAAAGTTCAAAATCCATAAAACACAAATAAGTTCAAAAATCCAACAACCAACAAACTTAAAGTATCCAAAACAAACAATCCAGAAATATCAAAAATCAATCCAAGTTTTAAATTTAAGAAAGCATGACAAGAAAGGCAAATCTACTCCATCGGAGGATCGGGAAGAGGAGTATAATGAGCTCGAACTTCAAGAGTAAGAGAATCCATACGATCACGCATCTCCCTCTGAAACTTAGTAATCTGAGACTCCATGGAAGCAAATCGCAGATCGAACGACTCTAAGAAGGATCGGAAATAAGGTGGTGTTTGATCTTCTTGTCGAGCTGGTGCCGGTGTAGGCTCATCATCTGGTACATGATCGTCAATGTCTTGCATAAGCTGTTGAAATTCAGGATCATCATCAGCTGGAGCCGGAGGAGGAGGAGCACGAGAAGAACTAGGAGCAGCTCGAGAAGAACAAGCTCCCGGAGTTTGCTTATTGGGTTGGAAGACCCAAAGACCAGTTCGCTCATCTTGTACCCAATCCGCTTTCTTTAACGAAGTGAGATTGATTTGATTTTGGAGAGGGATGGGAGTGTCGAGAGAAACGTCTAGATCGAGTTTGATAAACAGGTTACTAAGTAAACATCCGTAAGCTAATGTTTCAACATGTTTAGAAGGAACAATGTTTACGATATCTACTAGTTGACTGAAGATAATCTGTGGAAGATTTATTTTGATTTTATTCTTAATGCAATACATCCACCAAAATCCCTAGCACGTAGAGTCGAGTACCTACCAACAGATGGTCGAAACCACCAAGAGATAATGAAATGAAGAAAATGGTCGTGATGGGTTCGAAGGGTCTTGACACTAGCATTAGGGGTATAGGGATAAGCCACCGATTCTTTTTTCGTCAAAAGCACCATCATCATCTAACCCGAATTGAGAAGCAATAGTTGCGGAATCAATAAGAATATATTGTCCTAGAAGATAGGATCTAATTCCTATGGTTCCACATTGTATTTGGTTTTGAATACAGACCGCATTAGAATAGAAAATACGGACTAATTGGTGATAGACGACAGGTTGAAGTGAAAAAAGTTTATCAAACTTCCATTGTTTAAGAATTGAGAGGTATTCGAAGTCAATTTTGTTCATAACTTGAAGTGAAGGAATACGCTCTTCCCTAATTCTATACGATTGGAATGACTCCAAGTACCTATTGTACAGATCGTTTCTATGACGTTCTGGCATATTGAAACAAGTACTTATGAGGGTTGAAGGAGGATTTGATGGAATTTGAGGTTGGGGAATGGGAGGACGGTTTGAACGACTAGAGGAAGTCCTAGGGCGTTTTGGATTAGACATGGTTAAGGAGTCGGAATAAGAATATAACCTGCAAATTGAAACACATGTATGCACAATAATCAATCCCAAAACTCAATTAAGTCCTCAATAATTCAAGGTTCTCTAAACCAAATCCTAATGGCAAGGTTTTGAAAACTATTTGAAAATAATGTTTGTAAAATTATATGATTTATAGTTTTCATAAAAACATCAAATTTAAAAATTAAATTCAGATTTTCGATTTTTATTTTATTTTGAAAATAAAAAAAAATCTTTTGAAAATTTGTGAGTTTTTGATGAAATTAGTTGTAAAATCGAGTTTCTAATCATCAAACAATCAATGCCCGATATAATGTTCATCCTAGAACTAATCAAAACTAGTTCTAAAATAAAAAATCAATAAAGTAGAGGTTTTTGAAATATTACCTTGAAAATTCGGATTGAGTGGAATGTAGTGATGTTTTGCACGATTTGATGATACAAGAAGGTTTGAGAGATGAAAAACTCGAAGAATCCGATGAAAAATCGTTGATTTTGAGAAAGTAGAGAATAGAGTGAGAGAGGGACGAATGGCTAGATAGAATGGAGTTTTAGGGTTTGAAACAAATGAGAAAAATAAGCCTTTTAAACCTAAAACCCGATAGATGCATCGGTGCATGAACTTATGCATCGATGCATATTCAAGTCATGCATCGGTGCATCATGTTGATGCATCGATACATATTCAAAGGGATGCATCGATGCACTGCTAAGTGTATCGATGCATGAAGCACAAAAATGTCAAAAATCCGTTTTAAACACTTAAAATGCTAAATTATTTGGTTCTAGTGGTATTGGCAACTCATATATCAAATATTAATTATGTTCAATCAATCAAATTAATCTTTAAACTTTATTTGAACATAAATTTAATTTTTACTAAGAATCATAAACTCTCCCTAACTAATAGCAAGAATGCAATCAAGGATTATTATTATAAGCATTTTCCAATATTAATTAAAAGGGCTAAAAATTATTTTAAACACTAAGTGAAGATAGGTCAGTTAAACCTAATTCTCTCCTAAGTGTCCAAAATCTTTTCTTATCTAAAGGTTTTGTAAAAATATCCGCTAATTGGTGAAAAGTATCAACAATTCTAGAACTACATCTTCCTTAGTGACATGGTCTCTAATGAAGTGATTTCTAATTTCAATATATTTAGTTCTAGAGTCTTGGATGGGATTTTTGGTGAGACAAATAGCACTAGTATTGTCACACTTGATAGGAATAGTACCTACTTCAATTCCATAATCAAAAAGTTGTTGTTTCATCCATAAAACTTGTGCACAACAACTACCGGTTGAAATGTATTCCGCTTCAGTGGTAGATAATGCAACACAATTTTGTTTCTTTGAAAACTAAGAAATCAGCATATTTCCAAGGAATTGGCAAGTATCGGAGGTTCTTTTCCTATCTGATTTGCATCCTCCATAATCCGCATCTGAGAAGGCATGCAAGCTAAAACTAGAGTCTCTAGGATACCAAAGTCCTAAACTAGGAGTGTCCTTAAGGTATCTAAAGATCCTCTTAACGGCTAGTAAATGTGATTCCTTAGGACATGATTGAAATCTAGCACATAAGCAAACACTAAACATAATATACGGTCTACTTGCAGTTAGATAAAGCAATGAACCAATCATGGATCTATATAATTTAACATCTACACATTTACCTCCTTCATCCAAGTCAAGCTTTGTAGAAGAACTCATTGGAGTGGCATAAGGTTTCCCATTTTCCAATCCAAATTTCTTGAGTATATCCTTGACGTATTTAGCTTGATTGATGAAGATGCCATCTTTTCTTTGCTTGATTTGGAGTCCCAAGAAAAATGAGAGCTCCCCCATCATGCTCATCTCGAATTCACTTTGTATTAGCTTAGAAAATTCTTGGCAAAGAATATCATTAGTAGAACCAAATATTATATCATCAACATAAATTTGAACTACTAATAAATCTTTACCTTTATGCTTTAAAAACAATGTAGTGTCAACCTTCCCTTTTGAAAAACCTTTTTCAATTAAAAAATTTGACAATCTTTCATACCAAGCTCTTGGAGCTTGTTTTAAACCATAAAGTTCTTTTGTCAATTTAAGAACATGATCCAGAAATTTTGAATCTTCAAAACCTGGAGGTTGTTCCACATACACTTGTTCTTTTATAAAACCATTTAAAAATGCACTTTTAACATCCATTTGATATAATTTAAATTCATTGAAACATGCAAATGCTAATAACATTCTAATTGCTTCCATCCTAGCTACGGGAGCGTAGTTCATCATAGTCTATGCCTTCTTCTTGAGTATAGCCTGAGCAACAAGTCTAGCCTTGTTCCTCACTATATTACCACTTTCATCAAGCTTATTCTAAAT